>NC_069501.1:1181326267-1181626267 GCF_027579735.1 Bombina bombina | reverse complement strand
GGACAAAGGTAATCAGTGGAGTCCCCCAGGGATCAGTACTGTGCCCTGTTCCTTTTAATATTTTTATAAATGACTTGACGCAAGGATTAAATAGCAGCATCTCTATTTTTGCAGATGATACTAAATTATGTAGTAAGGTCATTAGGTCAGAGCAGGATGAACTTTCGTTACAAAGGGATCTGCAGAAATTAGAAGTATGGGAAGGTAAATAGAAAATGAGATTTAATACAGGAAAATGCAAGGTTCTACATTTTGGAAGTAAAAATAAGCAGGCAATTTATTATTTAAATAGGACAAGACTTAGCCAAACAGAGGAGGAAATGTATTTGGGAGTAGTAATAGATAACACACTAAGAATGGGTGCACAATGCAGGGCAGCGGCTTCAAAGGCTAATAAGATACTAGCATGTATTAAAAGAGGCATTGATTCAAGGGAGGAAAATATAATTCTGTCACTATATAAATCCCTTTTAAGACCTCACCTTGAGTATGGAGTGCATTTCTGGGGACCGATCGCAAAAAAAGATACTGCAGAACTAGAAAAAGTTCAGAGAAGGGCCACAAAGCTAATAAGGGGAATGGAGAATTTAAGCTATGAGGAGAGTCTAGCCAAACTGGGTCTGTTTTCTTTAGAAAAAAGGCGCTTGAGAGGTGACATGATTACTTTATATTAATATATTCAAGGCACATATACAGAGATGGCAGAAGCTCTGTTTATTCCAAGAAAATAGTTTGTGACAAGAGGTCACAATTTAAGGTTGGAGGAAAGGAGACTTAACCTCTTGCAACGGAAACGTTTTTTCACTGTAAGAGCAATAAAATTGTGGAACTCATTACCAAAGGAGGTAGTGAATGCTAATACCATAGATACATTTAAAAATTGTTTGGATACATTTCTGTCTAGAAACAAAATTTATGGATATGATTGCTTGTATTAAATGGGTCACCTTTTAGTGGGATTATTTAATCTTAACTGGAGCTTTTTGTATTTTACTGTATATTTGTATAGGTTGAACTCGATGGACTTCGGTCTTTTTTCATCCGCATCTACTATGTTACTATGTTACATACAGTTTTGTGTTTGGAAAAAAAAATAAAATTGCAAAACCAATTTATTCAAAATGTTCCAAATGTTTTTTTTTTCTAAAATATTTCAGATGAGAAATTTTTAAAATGTTTCAATTATGTTATTGGCCAAGCTTCACAGGGTTAAATGTGATAATATAACTACATGGATTTTTTTTTACTGTAAATTTTATTCTATTTAAACCTCTTAAAACATCTGCATTGCCTTACCCTGGACTAAATTATTGACCTGCGATAAAATTGCAGGTAATCAACTATATCAAATTGTTTATGTTCTTGTGCAATTTGCATAGCTGCATGAACTTTAATGGGAAATTAAGTCGCACCTGTAGCAGGTTTCTGTCTGGCCTTTGTTCTTTTATGCATATATGAAGCCTAATTAACAATCTCCAGTCAACTGAGTGTTCAGATTTAGCTATTTCAAATTTTTCTATTTTTCTACAGGTGGGTCAGTGTGTTTTGTTCTGACTGCTTTGTGTATTCCCATGTGGATTCATTCTTTAGTGCTATTATGTACCAGTGATGAATAGGCTGATTTTCTTGTAATAACACCTGGTCTTAGCTGACCAGTGAACCGTTCTGCATTAAGACACCAGATATCTACAATTATAATGGTCCCATCATCTAATTCTTAGTATGTTTCCATAGCCCAATGTAATTCATTCTTAATAGTACTATTTATTTGGCCCTTTAACACTACACATGCCAGAAGGGAAGAATTGATCATTTGGAACTAACCTTTATTCAAACAAATGCCACAATATAATCAAACTAATTTGGAAAGGTACGCCAATATATTTTATATGAAAACAAAAGGACCAGGCTTATGTGGATTTGATAACGATAGACTTTTATAATAATTTGATTCCAATTTTATTATTGTAAACATTCTCTGCAATAAACAAAGCAAAAATAAAATAGAATAGAATATTTATAAAACATATTTTTATGACATTTACCTGCTCATTACAACACATTCTAGGGAATATAATTAAGTACAGGTGAAAATTAGATGCACCCAGTAAAAATAAAGAGTTACAGTATTTGTGCGAATGATGATAGGGCCGATGTTGTGTCAATAATTCTTCTTAAAAAAATAGACTAGTCAAAATTAAACTTTCATTTTTCAGATAGACCATGCAATTTAAAGCAACTTTCTAATGTATTCCAATCATGAATTTGTCTTTGTTCTCTTGCTTTTTTTTATTTGAATGTAAACTTAGGAGTCAGCCCATTTTTGGTTCAGAACTTGGGTAGCGCTTGCTGATTGGTGGCTACATTTAGACACCAATCAGAATGGGCTATCCAGGTGCTGAACCAAAAATGGTCCAGCTCCTATGCTTACATTCCTGTCTTTTCAAATAAAGATACCAAGAGAACAAAGAAAAGTTGATAATAGGTGTAAATTAGAAAGTTGCTTAAAGTTGCATGCTCTATCTGAATCATGAAAGTTTAATTTTGACTAGACTATCCCTTTAACTTGGTGCATAACCTACAGCCACAAATGCTACTTTCTTACCTTACACACACTGAAATGATAAGTATGATACAACTATTTGTAATATATCCTACACACAGGCGGACCAGACTCTCAAAATGGAGTGGGTGCAAAATGTACAGCTCTGGGAACTCAGTGGGTACTCACATATAGCTGCGCTTACATTTAGTGACCCAGGCAGTTTATCTCATACTATCCTGAGTGAAAAGCACAATAGGATAAATTGCATATAAATGTCAAACACAACACACTAAATAGCCAGCATTACTTAAATGCACACAGCTAAGCTAAAAGCATACATTCAGCTAGATTACAAGTTTGTGCGTTTGTCTTTAAACACTGAAAATATGGTAATTTCAGCGTTAAAACAGCACCGCAGCCATTACAAGTCTTGTCGGTATAGGTATACCACAAGCCTTTTAGCCTGTAATGCAACATCAGTACCGCACTCGTAAAAATGACGTTTTTTCATGGGAATCCCATAGCGCGGTATTACGAGTTTTGCGGTGAGGCTAAAAAGCGAGCGTTACAGCCTAAAACCACAAGATCCATAACGCCATCTAAAGTCAGTAGTTATGAGTTTTACGCTACAAAGCTGTAGCATAAAACTCATAACTAATGTGTTACAAAACACCCATAAACTACCTATTATCCCCTAAACCAAGGCCCTCCCGCATCGCAAAAGGACAAACATTTTTTTAAGGATGGGGGTGACCTTTGCATGTTTGAAGGATGATGGAATTGAACCAGTAGTAAGGGATCAGTTGAATATGTGAGTAAGTGCTGGGGTGAGGGTAGAAGACAGAGAAGGTATTAGATGTGAAGGGATAGGATCAAGTGGTCAGGTAGTGAGGTGTGAGGAAGACTTTAGGGAACTCACTTAATTCTCAGTGGTTGGGGGGAAGATACTGAGAGTGGTGGAGGGGGTGACAGGGGGCGAGATGGAAGGTTGCAGTCTTGTGGTAGGATGTTACTTCGGATGGTAAGTGTATTGTTGAAAAAGTAGTCTGCCAAGTCCTGAGCACTAACTAAAGAAGAAGGGGGTTGAGCAGGTGGATAGAGGAGAGTGTTGAAAATGGATAAGAGATATTTAGGGTTTGAGGAGTGAGAAGATATGAGAGAAGAGAAGTAGTTTTGCTTGACTAAGTGAAGGGCAGAGGAGAAAGAATAAAGACTGAACTTAATAGTGTAGGAAATCGGGTTCAGAGTGGGATTTCCTCCAGGCACGTTCAGCAGCACGGGTGCATTTTTGTAGATAGCGTGTTTGCTGAGAGTGCCAGGTCTGGAGCTGATGACGTGGGGTTTTGTGTATTTGTGGAGGAGCAAGGGTGTCGAGTGCAGAGGAGAGAGTATTGTTATAGTGGTTTGTAGCGAGGTCAGGGCAGGATACCGTGGAAGTGTGGGGGAGGCGTTTTTGAATAAGGTTAGAAAGTTGGAGAGGATCCACAGTGGGCAGATTTCTACAGGTGCTGGGGTGGGGGGGGGGAGAAATAGGTTTAGTATGTACATTGAGATTATAGGTGAGCAGATGGTGGTCTGAGATAGGAAATGGGCGACAGGTGACATCAGAAGGGGCGCAGAGGTAGGAGAATACCAGATCGATAGAGTGTCCGTCGCGGTGAGTAGGAAATAGGGTGGATTGTGAGAGACCAAAGGAGTTTGTGAGTGAGATAAGTTTAGAGGCAGAAGGGGCAGATGGGTTATCAATGGGGATGTTGAAGTCCCCTAGGATTAGAAAAGGTGTATTTGTAGAGAGAAAGGGAGAAATAAAGGCAGCAAAGTTGTCAAGGAATTGGGAGGTTGGTCAATGGGGGGCAATAGATAATGGCCACCTTGAGGGAGAGGGGGGAGAAAAGGCGGATGCAGTGCACTTCAAAGGAGGAGAAGGAGAGAGATGGATGAGGATGCAGGTGCTGATAGGAGCAGGAGGAGGATAGTAAGATTCCAACACCGCCCCCATGTCTCTCACCTGGCCTTGGTGTGTGGCTAAAATGGAGACCGTTGTGCGTGAGAGCACCAATGGAAGCAGTGTCAGAGGAAGATAGTCAGGTTTCAGTAATTGCTAGAAGATTGAAAGCGTTAGAAACAAACAGGTCATGAACAGTTGTAAGTTTGTTACAGACAAAGCGTGCATTCCAGAGGGCACAAGAAAAGAAAGGGGATAAGCGCTGTGGGTTAATGGAGATGAGATTGTTAGGATTGTGTGACCTGGAGTTTGTAATATGAGAGACTGAGCGAGAGTGTAAAAGTGTGGTGATTGCTGCAGGGCCAGGAATAGACGAGATGTCACCAGCAGCAAGCAGTAGTAGGAGTGTGAGTGACAGAAGGTGAGAGTAAGACTTGTAGGAGCGTGTTTCATTAGAGACAGGAGAGTTAGATGGGGAAGTATTTCTAAGGAGGCAGAGTAGTTCATGAGAGGACAGCATAGGGATGAGAGAAGGGAGGGAGAGATAAGGAGAGTGTGAGGATTATGGATGTTATAAGGGCATGCAGTGAGTTTAAGGAAAATGGCAGACAGAAAGAGCAGAAAGGACATAGAGAGCATTGTGCAGGTGTATAGTTAGTAAGGATTACCTGTTAGTGGGGTCTGCAGTTTCCCCTCCAGTTTCTTAACTCGGCCACTTATAACATAGTGCCACTTTGAAGCTCAGAGCTAAGGCTTCACAGAGCCAGTGCTCAGCTCTATATAGTAGTGCAATTAGAGTTGGAATGATTTGATTCAAGACAGCTGTGTTACAAGTAGACTAGTTAGGTAGGCTGGAGTTACACACTTGTAAATTAGATGGGGGGGGGGGGGTAAGCAAATGGCTGGGGGATGCACACAGAAATTGTACATAAGTCATAAATTCAGACATCAGAGGAAATGCATACCAGGGTATTGAAAACACATTAAAGGGACGTGGAATGGCAACAAGGGAAAAAATTGCAGAGGAGGAAATGCATACCAGGGTATTGAAAACACATTAAAGGGATGTGGAATGGCAACCAGAGGAGGAAATGCATACCTGTAGAGAGATGAGATGACGAATAGTTAGAACAATGCTTCATGTTGTTAGTAGAGCATTTTAGATGATAGCTTTATGGATTTAACTGCAGTTCTTAACTTGGCCACTTATAATCCAGAGCTACTTTGAAACTCAGAGCCAAGGTTTCACAGAGCCAGTGCTCAGCTGTATATAGTAGTGAAACTAGAGTTGGAATGAAATTATCACAAATAATAAAAATTATTCCTATTCTAATACCCAT
This sequence comes from Bombina bombina, assembly GCF_027579735.1. NCBI lineage: Eukaryota > Metazoa > Chordata > Amphibia > Anura > Bombinatoridae > Bombina > Bombina bombina. The sequence continues at coordinate 1,181,620,437 of NC_069501.1, read as the reverse complement.
TAAAAAAAACCACCCCAAAATAAAAAACCTAATCTAGAATAAACTACCAATGGCCCTTTTCAGGGCAATGGGTAGCTTAGGTTTTTTAGATAGTTTTTTTTTCTGGGTTTGGGGGGGGGGTGGGGGTTTGTAATGTTAGTGGGTATTTGTATTTTTATTTCATAAACAGAGATGATTTATTTAGGGCAATGCCCTACAAAAGGCCCTTTTAAGGGCCATTGGCCATTGTTAGTTTATTTTAGATTAGGTTTTTTTTATTTTCGGATGTTTTTTTTTTTTTAATGGGTATTAGAATAGGAATAATTGTTATTATTTTTGATAATTTGTTATTTTGTGTAATGTATTTTTTAGGGGTTCTTTTTTTTTTTTTAAAGGGCCCTTGGTAGTTTGGGGGGGTTTGTAAACTGTTAGGGGGTGTTTTTTTTTTTTTTGTAGCAAGAGAGCTGTTTAATTTAGGGCAATGCCCTACAAAAGGCCATTTTAAGGGCCCTTGGTAGTTTATTTTAGATTAGGCTTTTGTTATTTTGGGGTGTTTTTTTTTTGTTTTTTTTAAAGGGTATTAGAATAGAAATAATTTTTATTTTTTTGGATCATTTTGTTAGTTTTTTTGTAATGGAAGGTTTTTTTATTTTTTGTAATGGTAGTTTTTTTATTTTTTGTAATTTTAGGTTTTAGTGTAAGGTAGCTTAGGTTTTATTTGACAGGTAATTTTGTATTTATTTTAACTAGGTAGTTATTAAATAGTTAATAACTATTTACTAACGTCTACCTAGTTAAAATAAATACAAACTTACCTGTGAAATAAAAATAAAACCTAAGCTAGCTACAATATAACTATTAGTTATACTGTAGCTAGCTTAGGTTTTATTTTTACAGGTGTGTATTTAGTTTTAAATAGGTATTATTTAGTTAATAATTGTAAGTTTAATTATCTATATTTTAATTATGCTAAAGTTAGGGGGTGTTAGGGTTACGTTAGGGTTAGGGGTTAACAGTTTAAATTAGGTTGTTGTGATGTGGGGGGCTGGCGATTTGGGGGTTAATAGGTTTCTTTAGTGGTAGTGATGTGGGAGGCCAGAGGTTTAGGGGTTAATAGCTTAATTTAGTTGGGGAGCCGCAGAATAGGAGTTAATATATTTATTATAGTGTGGGCGATGTTGGGGTGCGGCGGAATATGGGTTAATAACTTTAGTATTGTGCCTGCGATATCGGGAGTGGCAGATTAGGGGTTAATACCTTTATTTAGGTGGCGGCGATATCGGGAGCGGCAGATTAGGGGTTAATAACTATAGGCAGGCGTCAGCGATGTCAGGGGCAGCAGATTAGGGGTGTTTAGACGTGGGGTTTATGTTAGGGTGTTAGGTTTAAACCGTATTTTCTTTTTCCCCATAGACATTATTGGGGCTGCGTTACGGCGTTCTTCTTTCCGCGATCGCATGTGTTAGGTTTTTTTCTGACCCGCTCTCCCTATTGATGTCTATGGGGAAAGGGTGCACGAGCACGTCAAATCAGCGCTTTTTTTTGGTGCAGTATGGAGCTTAAAAAAACCCATATTGCCTGCACAAGTCGGGTTTTTTAAAACTTGTAATGGCAGCGCAATAGGGGATTAAATAACGCCACTTTTGTTGCATTCGTTAATTTCCCGATAGTGCTCAAAACTCGTAATCTAGCTGATTGTTAGTTACAGCCAGCATATGGCCAAATGGGGATAAGGTCTAGGGACTGCATCAAGACTTACCTGACTCCATAACTTACAGCTACACATGGTAGCCAGACACACTAAGCTACACACACACTGTAATCTGTTTTGTTTCTTCTTTTTTTCTCATTGACTTCTTTGAATGCAGGACAATGAATATTTGATTATATTGATTTGGACTGATTACTAGATACCACAATGATGTTTATATATTGTTGAGGGGGTGATGCCTATTTTTACAAATGATTGCTTTTGTCTTATTTTCCATTTCATGTCATCTTAAAGTCACTGATCATCAACCTGCCCATCTCATTACAGATAAGTTTAATATTGTCCTTTGTAATCTTATTTTACTGTTTAAAACTTGCAATCAGAAATTTCCCTTTCTGATTGCTCTTTTTGTCACATTCATTTTTATATGAGTGATAAATATATCATAAAGTATTTTGTTGAAAAATCTACATTTCATTATCTTGATTGACTAAACCAACGACAATCTTGCATTTGTCTCCCTCGTCTATAACCTTAACCCATAATAGTCATATGCTATTTCTTCCTTCAAAGGGACAGTTAAGTGACAAATTAAACTTTTATAGTTTGTATAGAGCATGTAATTAAAAAAAATTGGTATTCTTTGTTGAAATGCAGGTAGGTATGCTTATGAGCGTGCACACATCTGAAACAGAATATGGCAGCAGTTTTGCAAGAATAACGTTATACATTTTGCATTATACATTTGTTTGCACAACTTGCTTCCATACAGTGAGCTAGATGTGTACGCTACCTACCTAGCTATGTTCTTCAATAAAGAGTAAGATGAGCACGAAGAAAATTCAAAAACAGAAGTAAATTGTATCCTCTCTCTGACTACTGAAAGACAAATTTTTGGTTTCATGTCTATTTAATCAAATATGTAACATTAGGGAAATTCCTGGTCTCAGAGAAAGTTAAATGCACATCAAACCCCAAAATTTTCTTTCATGAATCAGATAGATCTGATATTTATTTTACTCAAGGCCAGATTACAAATGGAGCGCTAATTAAAGGGACAGTCTAGTCAAAAATAATCTTTCATAATTCAGAAAGAGCATTTTAAACAACTTTCCAAGCGAATCATGTCTGCTCGACCTTTGGTAAATTTACCACAAAGGCTCTATTTCTGTTTAAATGGAGTGATACCAAAAATGCTAAAATTCTCCTGTACTTTGGGCAAGTTCTTTTCTGAAATTCCTGGTAGCGAAGGAGATAGTAGGGAAATTAATGGAAATTCTTTTAAAGTATAGTAAACATGGTTTCACTTCAGAATGATCATGTCATACTTTTCTTAAAGGGAAAGTCTAGTCAAAATGAAACATTGAGGATTCAGATAGGGCATAGAATTTAAAAAAAAACTTTCCTAATTACTTTTATCATCAATTTTGCTTTGTTCTCTTGGTATTTTTAGTTGCAAACTAAACATAGGTAGGCTCATATGCTAATTTCTTAGCCTCTTATCTGAATGCATTTTGACATTTTTTCACAACTAGAGGGCATTAGTTAATGTGTGCCATATAGATAACATTGTGCTCACGTCCATGGAGTAACCTAGGAGTCAGCACTGATTGGCTAAAATGTAAGTCTGTTAAACTAACTGAAATAAGGGGGCAGTCTGCAGAGGCTTAAATACAGGGAATCACAGAGGTAAAAAGGGTATTACTATAACTGTGTTGGTTATGCAAAACTAGGGATTATATATCTGTTTAAACAATAAAAATTCTGGTGTAGACTGTCCCTTCAACGATCCCGCTTGAGTATTAATTGCGCTAACAGAAGAAGAAACCATTTTGTGGTCGCTGGGTTGCTTTCGTATTAGGAGTTGAAAGTAAACTGTTTTTGTTCTAACGCTAACCCGATGAGTAGAAAAAAAAAAAACCTAACACCCCACTTTCATGGAAACTCGATCACATATTCTCATGTGTGCTAACCCGACATGAAAATATAAATATTTCACTTTCTAATGTTCTTCACATAGAAGAATATGTTCCATGTATTCATAAATACACATTTCTGCATATATCTGATGGTATTTTGGTACAATATACAGGGAGTGCAGAATTATTAGGCAAGTTGTATTTTTGAGGATTAATTTTATTATTGAACAACAACCATGTTCTCAATGAACCCAAAAAACTCATTAATATCAAAGCTGAATATTTTTGGAAGTAGTTTTTAGTTTGTTTTTAGTTTTAGCTATTTTAGGGGGATATTTGTGTGTGCAGGTGACTATTACTGTGCATAATTATTAGGCAACTTAACAAAAAACAAATATATACCCATTTCAATTATTTATTTTTACCAGTGAAACCAATATAACATCTCAACATTCACAAATATACATTTCTGACATTCAAAAACAAAACAAAAACAAATCAGTGACCAATATAGCCACCTTTCTTTGCAAGGACACTCAAAAGCCTGCCATCCATGGATTCTGTCAGTGTTTTCATCTGTTCACCATCAACATTGCGTGCAGCAGCAACCACAGCCTCCCAGACACTGTTCAGAGAGGTGTACTGTTTTCCCTCCTTGTAAATCTCACATTTGATGATGGACCACAGGTTCTCAATGGGGTTCAGATCAGGTGAACAAGGAGGCCATGTCATTAGATTTTCTTCTTTTATACCCTTTCTTGCCAGCCACGCTGTGGAGTACTTGGACGCGTGTGATGGAGCATTGTCCTGCATGAAAATCATGTTTTTCTTGAAGGATGCAGACTTCTTCCTGTACCACTGCTTGAAGAATGTGTCTTCCAGAAACTGGCAGTAGGACTGGAAGTTGAGCTTGACTCCATCCTCAACCCGAAAAGGCCCCACAAGCTCATCTTTGATGATACCAGCCCAAACCAGTACTCCACCTCCACCTTGCTGGCGTCTGAGTCGGACTGGAGCTCTCTGCCCTTTACCAATCCAGCCACGGGCCCATCCATCTGGCCCATCAAGACTCACTCTCATTTCATCAGTCCATAAAACCTTAGAAAAATCAGTCTTGAGATATTTCTTGGCCCAGTCTTGACGTTTCAGCTTGTGTGTCTTGTTCAGTGGTGGTCGTCTTTCAGCCTTTCTTACCTTGGCCATGTCTCTGAGTATTGCACACCTTGTGCTTTTGGGCACTCCAGTAATGTTGCAGCTCTGAAATATGGCCAAACTGGTGGCAAATGGCATCTTGGCAACTGCACGCTTGACTTTTCTCAGTTCATGGGCAGTTATTTTGCGCCTTGGTTTTTCCACACGCTTCTTGCGACCCTTTTGACTATTTTGAATGAAACTCTTGATTGTTTGATGATCACGCTTCAGAAGCTTTGCAATTTTAAGAGTGCTGCATCCCTCTGCAAGATATCTCACTATTTTTTACTTTTCTGAGCCTGTCAAGCCCTTCTTTTGACCCATTTTGCCAAAGGAAAGGAAGTTGCCTAATAATTATGCACACCTGATATAGGGTGTTGATGTCATTAGACCACACCCCTTCTCATTACAGAGATGCACATCACCTAATATGCTTAATTGGTAGTAGGCTTTCGAGCCTATACAGCTTGGAGTAAGACAACATGCATAAAGAGGATGATGTGGTCAAAATACTCATTTGCCTAATAATTCTGCACTCCCTGTATATCTATACCTATACATAGATGATTATAAATAGGTATAGATATATACAGATATATATAGGAATATCTATTTATAAATACTTAGAACATATTCTGCTATGTGCAGAACATTGGAATGTGAAATATTTAAAGTAAATACACAGTAGAACACTTTATTAAAATGAATAATATGCTCTATTTATTCATAAATACATATTTCTTTATATAAATATGATGGTATTTTGGTACAATATATATCTATAAACACACACACACACACACACACACACACATATATATATATATATATATATATATGAAATATGGATACTGCTGTACTCTCTACAGAAAGCTATGTAAGAGAACAGCTGTAATCATGGTCCTAGTGGGGTTGAGAGAGATTGTATTGGCATTTGTGTATACAGAGAGATAAGATAAAGACATTTTTTATATGTAAAGAGCAATATAAGATAAAGAGGTATGCTCTACATGCAAGCTTAGCCTATCTAAATGGGTTGTGGTTTCAATGAGCAAAGCCATCTATTTCATATACAAAAATGAACCTAAATGAGCAAGTTCTTGTAGTTGCAGATGGTATAACAAGTCATTGTATATGAGAAGGAAAATGAATTGTGCTAAAAATTCTGACTCTAAATCAACATATAATATCTAATATCAACATATAATATCTTATTGTTTTTTGTAACCACACATAGAAAACGAATGGCAACAGTAATAGATGTTAAAATATTACTATTCTAAATTTAAATTTTAAATATAAAACACTTAATTTCCTGAAGAAAGTTAAACTATTTGATACAGCTCCTGATGATTTTTAGTTAACTGTATTTGATGACGTTTTTATCAGTACCTTTATGTAGTTACCAGTTTTGAGGTGGTCAATATATGAAGTCTATAAAAGCTGTCCACTTTGTAATTTCCAATTAATACTGTAGTCCAGCAATATAATGGACGCTGGTATATATGAGTGAGTTTTCTGGTGGATGTTTTATAGAAATTCCTTAGATGACAAATGTAGCTGAGTTGCCGTGTCTGCGCCGCCTTTGACCAGCCAGGTGTTCCAGGACCTTAGCTCGGATGCGATAACATGAAAAGAAAAGAAGAAAAAGGCGCACAGGGCCAAACTCAAGTGAAGGATTTTTATTACAAATTGCTACACACGCAAACAAATTGCACTTACAGGATTCACAAGTGATACAAGCATTGAAGTGGAGCGCTGTGTTCCTACAGCTACTTTGTTTCACATGGCAGGCACCGTGGGTCTGCCTTTACAGCTACAAGCAACGTCAGGCACAGTATCCGGATCCTCTCACAAACTCTGTGTAGCTCTGCTAGTGGCTGAACAGGGGTGTAGAGGGTATAGCTCAGCTTTCTCTCTTAAGTCTGAGGTATTCTGTAAACATTTCACCTGTAGATCTCTCTGTTTTTTTCTCTCAAACTAAACAGTGGCGAGATTATGTCAAAATACTTATTGCCCTCTTTACTGTCATGCTATTTTCGGTGTATTTCTTCCTTTTCTTGAAAGCTTTGTTTAGTTTGAGAGAAAAAAAACAAAGAGATCTACAGGTGAAATGTTTACAGAATACCTCAGACTTAAGAGAGAAAGCTGAGCTACACCCTCTACACCCCTGTTCAGCCACTAGCAGAGCTACACAGAGTTTGTGCAGAGGATCCGGATACTGTGCCTGACGTTGCTTATAGCTGTAAAGGCAGACCCACTGTGCCTGCCGTGTGAGACACAGTAGCTGTAGGAACACAGCGCTCCACTTGAATGCTTGTATCACTTGTGAATCCTGTAAGTGCAATTTGTTTGCATGTGTAGCAATTTGTAATAAAAATTCTTCACTTGACTTTGGCCCTGTGCGCCTTTTTCTTCTTTTCTTTTCATGATAACAAGTCATTGGAAACACATTAAAGAGAAAATACATTTATGGTACGCTGTCCCTTTAAAAGTTGTTTCTTCATTATGCTTGGAGGACAACTTAGCTTGGTAACTACAGTCTTTAAACATATGAAGACCGTAATTTTCAATACAAAAAATTGTGGCTGCATTCTATGAGCTGGCTTTGTCTGGCCAACAAGGGGCTAGATTATGATTGGTGTGCGTCAGTTTTTTTGCTTGTTTCACAAGTTGAAAGTAAACGCGATCCCTTGAGGGCAATTGAAGTAAAAGCACGTTGGGTTAGTAAGACCTCAGATCTCTGGTTCACTGTTTTGCGAAACAAAAAAGTGTCACAAAATACAACAAAAATACATAATACGTAAAAGTAAAGTTATACTCATAATAACACCATCTAATAAAAATGATTACAAACAAATATTTGACACAAAAGGTTTTAAAAAAAAGGTAGACAAAGGAATTTAACATAGAGATACATACATGTCTAAAGATGTATAAGTATGTATGTGTGTATATATATATATATATATATATATGTATGTATATGTGTGTATGTGTGTATATATATATGTACTTATGTATTTATGTACAGTTGTAATCAAAATTATTTAACCCCATTGCAAATCAAATTATCAAAATTTACTGACTTTCAGCTGTTTTGCAATGAACAAATAAAACAAAAGCAATTGAAATAGCTCAACACAATAAATCTTCAAGTGGTTTCCCCAAATTCAACTGAAAATGCAACTTTTAATGAATCCCTCACAACAGCACAAATATTTAAAACAGGTGTTGTCTCAAGCACCCCTTATGCAAACAGCCAAACAGCATTGCAGAATGAGTGTATGTAACAGCCTTCAAACAGATTTTCCCGTGATTACAACTTAGTTCAGAGTCCCACTATTGCGGTTATCACAGGGATAGTGAAAAGTTCACAACAGTTCTCTCAAAATATATGGTAGTTAGAAATAAGAGGCTTACCACACTGACCGCGGTCCTGTAGGAGTACTATGGGAAAGTCCTTTTCCAAATGAGATCCTCCGTTCATAAGCAGCAACCGCTTACTCCTGTGTCACAGCGTGTATCGCCAAGCTTACATGCAGCATGTAGCAACATTCTGATGCCGGCAAAGTCAAACCAGCATTGGCTCTTGCACTGAGACCGCTAGGGCCCTCCACGCCCCCGGATAGTGAAAATAGAGACTGTTTAATCTGATGAAAGGCCTAATGTATATGTATATATATATATATATATATATATATATATATATATATATACAGTGGATATAAAAAGTCTACACACCCCTGTTAAAATGTCAGGTTTCTGTGATGTAAAAAAATGAGACAAAGATAAATCATTTCAGAACTTTTTCCACCTTTAATGTGACCTATAAACTGTACAACTCAATTGAAAAACAAACTGAAATCTTTTAGGTAAAGGAAAAACAAAATAAAAAACTAAAATAATATGGTTGCATAAGTGTGAACACCCTTTTATAACTGGGGATGTAGCTGTGTTCAGAATTAAGCAATCACATTCAAAATCATGTTAAATAGGAGCCAGTACACACCTGTCATCATTTAAAGTGCCTCTGATTAACCCCAAATAAAGTTCAGCTGTTCTAGTAGGTCTTTCCTGACATTTTGTTAGTCGCATCCTACAGCAAAAGCCATGGTCCCCAGAGAGCTTCTAAAGCATCAGAGGGATCTCATTGTTAATAGGTATCAGTCAGGATAAGGGTACAAAAGAATTTCCAAGGCATTAGATATACCATGGAACACAGTGACAGTCATTATCAAGTGAAGAAAATATGGTGCAACAGTGACATTACTAAGAACTGGATGTCCCTCCAAAATTGATGAAAAGACGAGAAGAAAACTGGTCTGGGAGGCTGCCAAGAGGCTTACAGCAACATTAAAGGAGCTGCAGGAATATCTGGCAAGTATTGGCTGTGTGGTACATGTGACAACAATCACCCGTATTATTCATATGTCTGGGCTATGGGTAGAGTGGCAAGACGGAAGCCTTTTCTTACAAAAAAAAAAAATCCAAACCCGGCTAAATTTTGCAAAAACACATCTTAAGTTTCCCAAAAGCATGACTATGGGAAAGTCCTTTTCCAAATGAGATCCTCCGTTCATAAGCAGCAACCGCTTACTCCTGTGTCACAGCGTGTATCGCCAAGCTTACATGCAGCGTGTAGCATCATTCTGATGCCGGCAAAGTCAAACCAGCATTGGCTCTTGCACTGAGACCGCTAGGGCCCTCCACGCCCCCGGATAGTGAAAATAGATTCAAAAAGAAACAATGTCCCAGTCCAGTGTAAATAAGCTGGGAAAACTCTGATGAAGTGCAGTCTTTTTAACAACTGGTGTCAATAAAAGTTATATTTTAATTTGCACTAGCAACCACCCTCTGGAAAAATATAGTTACTACCACAGGGACACAGAAGTGCTAATAAGAGCAAACCTTTTTGTGCCTAGGAGATTCTTTTTCTCCAAGACACTATCTTGCAATTTCGAAGTGCAGTACCTGTCTGCTGTGCCTTTTTTGTTTTTATGATTTACTCAGAAAATTAAACTTTTTAATCCAAAGGAAACTCTCCCAGCTTATTTACACTGAGACAGCGACTTTGTTGCTTTTTGTATCTATAATCAAACACACCTGATGCAACTTATCAAGGGCTTCATTAGTTGCACCAGGTGTGCTTGAGCTAAAACTAGGGGTTTATTGAGTGTCACGTTTGACTGCATGTTAGAAATATGGTTAAGTCAAAAGAATGGTCCAAAAAGTTAAGAGAAGAGATCATCACTGCCATTCTTCATACGTATCAGGGAGTTTGATATTCTTAGGCCCTGTCCCATCCTCAGCCTTCTTGTTAAGCCTATCTGCCTCTACAGACAGCTCACATACACATTAATATAGCAGCCACTATGGATCTTCGTAACCACTTAAGTATCCCCTTGCCCCACAGATAAATATAAGTATCCCCTTGCCCCGCAGATAAATATAAGTATCCCCTTGCCCCGCAGATAAATATAAGTATCCCCTTGCCTTGCAGATAAATATAAGTATCCCCTTGCCTTGCAGATAAATATAAGTATCCCCTTGCCCCGCAGATAAATATAAGTATCCCCTTGCCCCGCAGATAAATATAAGTATCCCCTTGCCCCGCAGATAAATATAAGTATCCCCTTGCCCCGCAGATAAATATAAGTATCCCCTTGCCTTGCAGATAAATATAAGTATCCCCTTGCCCCGCAGATAAATATAAGTATCCCCTTGCCCCGCAGATAAATATAAGTATCCCCTTGCCCCACAGATAAATATAAGTATCCCCTTGCCTTGCAGATAAATATAAGTATCCCCTTGCCCCGCAGATAAATATAAGTATCCCCTTGCCTTGCAGATAAATATAAGTATCCCCTTGCCCCACAGATAAATATAAGTACCCCCTTGCCCCGCAGATAAATATAAGTATCCCCTTGCCCCGCAGATAAATATAAGTATCCCCTTGCCCCGCAGATAAATATAAGTATCCCCTTGCCCCACAGATAAATATAAGTATCCCCTTGCCCCGCAGATAAATATAAGTATCCCCTTGCCCCACAGATAAATATAAGTATCCACTTGCCCCGCAGATAAATATAAGTATCCACTTGCCCCGCAGATAAATATAAGTATACCCTTGCCCCGCAGATAAATATAAGTATCCCCTTGCCCCACAGATAAATATAAGTATCCCCTTGCCCCGCAAATAAATATAAGTACCCCCTTGCCCCGCAGATAAATATAAGTATCCCCTTGCCTTGCAGATAAATATAGGTATCCCCTTGCCCCAAAGATAAATATAAGTATCCCCTTGCCCCACAGATAAATATAAGTACCCCCTTGCCCCGCAGATAAATATAAGTATCCCCTTGCCTTGCAGATAAATATAGGTATCCCCTTGCCCCAAAGATAAATATAAGTATCCCTTTGCCCCGCAGATAAATATAAGTATCCCCTTGCCCCACAGATAAATATAATTATCCCTTTGCCCCACAGATAAATATAAGTATCCCCTTGCCCCGCAGATAAATATAAGTATCCCCTTGCCCCACAGATAAATATAATTATCCCTTTGCCCCACAGATAAATATAAGTATCCCCTTGCCCCGCAGATAAATATAAGTATCCCCTTGCCCCACAGATAAATATAATTATCCCTTTGCCCCACAGATAAATATAAGTATCCCCTTGCCCCGTAGATAAACATAAGTATCCCCTTGCCCCGCAAATAAATATAAGTATCCCCTTGCCCCACAGATAAATATAAGTATCCCCTTGCCCCGCAGATAAATATAAGTATCCCCTTGCCCCGCAAATAAATATAAGTATCCCCTTGCCCCACAGATAAATATAAGTATCCCCTTGCCCCACAGATAAATATAAGTATCCCCTTGCCCTGCAGATAAATATAAGTATCCCCTTGCCCCACAGATAAATATAAGTATCCCCTTGCCCTGCAGATAAATATAAGTATCCCCTTGCCCCGCAGATAAATATAAGTATCCCCTTGCCCCACAGATAAATATAAGTATCCCCTTGCCCCACAGATAAATATAAGTACCCCCTTGCCCTGCAGATAAATATAAGTATCCCCTTGCCCCGCAGATAAATATAAGTATCCCCTTGCCCCGCAGATAAATATAAGTATCCCCTTGCCCTGCAGATAAATATAAGTATCCCCTTGCCCCGCAGATAAATATAAGTATCCCCTTGCCCCACAGATAAATATAAGTATCCCCTTGCCCCGCAGATAAATATAAGTATCCCCTTGCCCCGCAGATAAATATAAGTATCCCCTTGCACCACAGATAAATATAAGTATCCCCTTGCCCCGCAGATAAATATAAGTATCCACTTGCCCCGCAGATAAATATAAGTATCCCCTTGCCCCGCAGATAAATATAAGTATCCCCTTGCCCTGCAGATAAATATAAGTATCCCCTTGCCCCGCAGATAAATATAAGTATACCCTTGCCCCGCAGATAAATCTGCCTCATTTGTTTACAGGCATTGCTAGGTTAATGTTACATAATTCTGCGCATAGTGCAGCTTTATGTAAAATAAATAACAACTTTAACTGGCCCTTTAACTGTTTCTTCTTTTGCACTTAGCTGTTTATCCTGTTTGTGATTCAGATACCATTAGATCTGACTTTGATATTAGTGCTTCAGGAGCAGAACTCTTCTTTCCCCAGGTTGATTGAGGAAGAATTTTTGCTAACACAAAGATTGGATAATGGGCCTCTGATCTCTCACTCTTCCAGAGCCAACATAATCCCTCCTCTCCTTGCAGGTCTCTGGGTTGTTTCTTCCTGAGGCAATTTCCGCAAGTAAACAAACAAGATATTAACTTTAGCTTTCAATTTAGTTATTTTTTCCTCTTAGGGAGAAAATTGATTAAAGACTGGAAAACGTGAATGTTACAAATGTGGGATAAAAAAGATGCTAGACATCCATAGCACTTTATTAAATGAGAATGTTAATAGTTACATTTAAAGGTCTAGATTACAAGTTGAGCACAATTAAGGGCACATTAAGTACAGTATAATTGCCACAGTGTAATAAAAGGCAATTTAAAAGCTCTTTTGGGGCCTATTATCTAAAGGTCTCTGGGCTGGTGAGATTTTCCCTGGTGGAATTATAAAAAACAAATTTTAACCCTGCAAACAGGGAGTCTCGCAAAGGGGCGTATACGGCATTTTCGTATGCAAAGGAGATACATACATTACAATTAATGGCTAGATTACAAGTGAGGTGCAAACGTTTTTGCACAAGCAACATCGTGTTTATTGCGCTTATATTACAAGTTGAGTAAAATAAATACAATTCTTACAGCAATCTCAGAGCTGTGGTTAAATGTTTTCCGAGACTAAAAAGTTGCACAAAACACATAGGCCTAGATTTAGAGTTTGGCGTTAGCCGTGAAAACCAGCGTTAGAGGCTCCTAACGCTGGTTTTAGGCTACCGCCGGTATTTGGAGTCACTCAAAATAGGGTCTAACGCTCACTTTCCAGCCGCGACTTTTCCATACCGCAGATCCCCTCACGTAAATTGCGTATCCTATCTTTTCAATGGGATTTTTCTAACTCCGGTATTTAGAGTCGTTTCTGAAGTGAGCGTTAGACATCTAACGACAAAACTCCAGCCGCAGGAAAAAAGTCAGTAGTTAAGAGCTTTCTGGGCTAACGCCGGTTTATAAAGCTCTTAACTACTGTACTCTAAAGTACACTAACACCCATAAACTACCTATGTACCCCTAAACCGAGGTCCCCCCACATCGCCGACACTTGGAAAAAATTTTTTAACCCCTAATCTGCCGACCGCCACCTACATTATCCTTATGTACCCCTAATCTGCTGCCCCTAACACCGCCGACCCCTGTATTATATTTATTAACCCCTAATCTGCCCCCCTCAACGTCGCCTCCACCTGCCTACACTTATTAACCCCTAATCTGCCGACCGCAAAGCGCCGCCACCTACGTTATCCTTATGTACCCCTAATCTGCTGCCCCTAACACCGCCTACCCCTATATTATATTTATTAACCCCTAATCTGCCCCCCACAACGTCGCCTCCACCTGCCTACACTTATTAACCCCTAATCTGCCGACCGGACCTGAGCGCTACTATAATAAAGTTATTAACCCCTAATCCGCCTCACTAACCCTATCATAAATAGTATTAACCCCTAATCTGCCCTCCCTAACATCGCCGACACCTAACTTCAATTATTAACCCCTAATCTGCCGACCGAATCTCGCCGCTATTCTAATAAATGTATTAACCCCTAAAGCTAAGTATAACCCTAATACTAACACCCCCCTAAGTTAAATATAATTTAAATCTAACGAAATTAATTAACTCTTATTAAATAAATTATTCCAATTTAAAGCTAAATACTTACCTGTAAAATAAATCCTAATATAGCTACAATATAAATTATAATTATATTATAGCTATTTTAGGATTTATATTTATTTTACAGGTAACTTTGTATTTATTTTAACCAGGTACAATAGCTATTAAATAGTTAAGAACTATTTAATAGCTAAAATAGTTAAAATAATTACAAATTTACCTGTAAAAGAAATCCTAACCTAAGTTACAAATAAACCTAACACTAGACTATCAATAAATTAATTAAATAAACTACCTACAATTACCTACAATTAACCTAACACTACACTATCAATAAATTAATTAAATACAATTGCTACAAAGAAATACAATTAAATAAACTAGCTAAAGTACAAAAAATAAGCAGCAGATTAGGGGTACATAGGGATAATGTAAGTAGCGGCGGTTTACGGAGCGGCAGATTAGGGGTTAATAATAATATGCAGGTGTCAGCGATAGCGGGGGCGGCAGATTAGGGGTTAATAAGTGTAAGGTTAGGGGTGTTTAGACTCGGGGTACATGTTAGAGTGTTAAGTGCAGACGTAGGAAGGGTTACCGCATAGCAAACAATGGGGCTGCGTTAGGAGCTGAACGCAGCTTTTTTGCAGGTGTTTGGTTTTTTTTCAGCTCAAACAGCCCCATTGTTTCCTATGGGGGAATCGTGCACAAGCACGTTTTTGAGGCTGGCCGCGTCCGTAAGCAACTCTGGTATCGAGAGTTGAAGCTGCGTTAAAAATGCTCTACGCGGCTTTTTTCTGGCCGCACCATAAAAATAACTCTGGTATCGAGAGTCCACATAAAGGCTGCGTTAGGCTCCAAAGCGGGTCGTTACTGACAAAACTCCAAATCTAGGCCATAAAAAATACATAATACGTAAAAGTAAAGTTATTCTCATAATAACACTGTCTAATAAAAATGATGTTTAACAAATATTGCACCCAAAAGTTATATGGGCTCAAGGATATGAGATCTCGGGTATTAGAAAAAAAAAAAGCCGCCAAAGTACTTTAACATAGAGATACAAACAGATTCATTACTAAAGAGGTATTTGTATGTATGTATATATATGTATGTTTAACTATGTAATTACTGTAAATATGTCACATTCCAATGTTCTGACTGTACATAGCAGAATATGTTCTATGTATTTATATAAACAGATATTCATATATATATATCTGTATATATCTATACCTATTTATAATAATCTCTCTCTCTCTCTCTACATATATATATATATATATATATATATATATATATATATATATATATATATATATATATATACTGTAGGAATAAATATATATTTGTTTAAGAAAACATCAGATTTATTTAGGAATATTTATTGATGAAAAATAGAACAAATTCTGTTATGTTAAGAACATTGGAGTATGAAATATTCATATTTTCATTTCAGGTTAGCGCTAATGAGAATATGTTATTACTGTTTTTAAGCAGCATATGCACATATCCTTAAGGGCCCGTGCAGTATTCAAACACCGCAGCTTCTCAGAGAGTCAGCAGTGACTTGTTTGACACAAATTAGTCTTCAGAAGCACAGCACATCACTGCTGACTCTCTTAGAAGATGTGGTGTTTGAATACTGTACGGGCCCTCTGAATGCCTCTGAAAAACAGTAATAATCTTTTCTAGAAACATTTTTGCTAATAGAAGTAATTGCAAAATGCTTATTTCAAATTTAAGTGCACCCATGCATGTGGTGAAATAACAAGCACCTAGATTACAAGTTTTGCGTTAGAAGCTGTGTGGTGCTAACGAGCAGTTTATGCTCACCGCTCACTTACAGACAGCGCTGGTATTACGGGTTTTTACAAACCCAGCGTTAACCGCAAAAAAGTGATTGTAGAGCAAAATTTTGCTCCACATCTCACCTCAATACCAGCGCTGCTTACGTTAGCGGTGAGCTGGCTAAACGTGCTCGTGCACGATTTCCCCATAGGTATCAATGGGGGAGAGCAGGCAGAAAAAAACCTAACACCTGCAAAAAAGCAGCGTAAAGCTCCTAACGCAGCCCCATTGATTCCTATGGGGAAATACATTTTATGTCAACACATAACACCCTAACATGAACCTCGAGTCTAAACACCCCTAATCTTACACTTATTAACCCCTAATCTGCCGCCCCCGACATCGCCAACACCTACATTATATTTATTAACCCCTAATCTGCCCTCTCCGGACACCGCCGCCACCTATATTTTACTTATGAACCCCTAATCTGCTGCCCCCAACATCGCCGACACCTACATTATATTTATTAACCCCTAATCTGCCACCCCCAATGTCGCCGCAACCTAACTACATTTATTAACCCCTAATCTGCTGCCCCAACGTCGCCGCCACTATAATAAAGTGGCAAAAATGCGCTTTCGAGAACACAATATTTGCACTCCACTCAGTAATACCAGTGCATGCAAATGTTCGCTGGCATTATAAGTTGAGCGCAATGCGAACATAACCTCGCTTTTGCATTTGATGGAAGCTTTGTGCTCACAAGATCGCGCTTCCATAGGCTCCAATAGAAGCCTTGTTCTCATGCCGCGAGACATGGTAGAGAACCTAGCACAGCAAAAAGGGTAAGTCGCTCAGCTTTGGGCAGCACAGTTTAAATATATATGTATATGAATATATATATATATATATATATATATATATATATGCACATATTAACACATAAATATATATGTACATACATAAGCATATACATATTTATTAACAGTAAAAACACAGTCCTCATAGACTTCTATAAAGGCACTTTTCAGTGCTGTTTTTAACCCCTTATAACTGTTTTGTGCAGTTATTTTGTAAAAAAAAAAAAAAAAATAAAGGTGCTAGAATTTTTTATTTTAATGAAAAAACCGTACACTTTATTTTGGGGCAAATTAGGGGACATTTTTTTCATTAACTTGAGATCTGGGGGTCTAGTTATCAAGCCGTCAACCTCAAATACGCTGGAATTCCACAGCGTATTTGTGGCGAGGCTGATTTGCCTTAGTTATCAAAGGCTAGAGACCGGCAAATGTAGAATTTTGTGACGTAAACTTCGATCCGCCGGACTCAGTCCGACACAGATCGATTCTTACGTCACTCCAGATGTTCCGCACACAAGTACGGCACAATCTGACTACTTTTGCTAGTTATCAAAAAACTAGCAGGTACGCTCGGCACTTTTACGGCCCAGCGTACCTGGTTTTCAAACCGCCGCCCTGGAGGTGGCGGATCCCATAGGAATCAATGAGAGTCTGACCATAGCGAAAGTACAAGTTCGCTGCTGCCAGACATCCCATTGATTCCTATGGGAGCTGTCTACACCTAACACCCTAACATGTACCCCGAGTCTAAACACCACTAATCTGTCCCCCCTACACCGCCACAACTAAATAAAGTTATTACCCCCTAAACCGCCGCTCCTGGAGCCCACCGCAAGCTACTCTATACATATTAACCCCTAAACTGCCGCTCCCAGAGCCCACCACAACTATAATAAATGTATTAACCCCTAAACCGCCGCTCCCGGAGCCCACCGCCACCTACTTTATACCTAGTAACCCCTATCCTGCCCCCCCTATACCGCCGCCCTCTATAATAAAGTTATTAACCCCTATCCTGCCGATCCCGCACCTCGCAGCAACTAAATAAATAGTTTAACCTCTAAACCGCCGCTCCCGGACCCTGCCGCAACCTATATTAAATTTATTAACCCCTAATCTGCCCCCCTACACCGTCGCCACCTATAATACATTTATTAACCCCTATCCTGCCCCCCACTACACCGCCACCACTGTAATACATTTATTAACCCCTAAACCTAAGTCTAACACTAACCCTAAATATTAATTAAATAAATCTAAATAATATTTCTATTATGAACTAAATTAATCCTATTTAAAACTAAATACTTACCTATAAAATAAACCCTAATATAGCTACAATATAAATAATAATTACATTGTACCTATGTTAGGATTTATTTTTAGTTTACAGGTAACTTTCAATTTATTTTAACTAGGTACAATAGCTATTAAATAGTTATTAACTATTTAATAGCTACCTAGCTAAAATAAAGAGAAATTAACCTGTAAAATAAAAACTAACCTAAGTTACAAATACACCTAACACTACACTATACTTAAATAAATTATTCCTATTTAAAACTAAATACTTACCTGTAAAATAAACCCTAAGGCCTAGATTTAGAGTTTTGCGGCCAAAGGGGTGCGTTAGCTACGCGTGCTTTTTTCTGGCCGCACCTTTTAAATACTGCTGGTATTTAGAGTTCACAGAAGGGCTGCGTTAGGCTCCAAGAAAGGAGCGTATAGCATATTTAACACAACTTCAACTCTCGATACCAGCGGCCAGCTTCAAAAACGTGCTCGTGCACGATTCCCCCATAGAAAACAATGGGGCAGTTTGAGCTGAAAAAAACCCTAACTCCTGCAAAAAAGCAGCGTTCAGCTCCTAATGCGGCCCCATTGTTTCCTATGGGGAAACACTTCCTAAGTTTGCACCTAACATGTACCCCGAGTCTAAACACCCTTAACCTTACACTTATTAACCTCTAATCTGCCGACCCTGCTATCGCTGACCCCTGCATTTTATTATTAACCCCTAATCTGCCGCTCCGTATACCGCCGCAACCTACATTATCCCTATGTACCCCTAATCTGCTGCCCCTAACACCGCCGACCCCTATATTATATTTATTAACCCCTAATCTGCCCCCCACAACGTCGCCGCCAGCTACCTACAATAATTAACCCCTAATCTGCCGACCGCATCTCACCGCTACTACAATAAAGTTATTAACCCCAAATCCGCCTCACTTCCGCCTCAATAACCCTATAATAAATAGTATTAACCCCTAATCTGCCCTCCCTAACATCGCCGACACCTAACTTCAATTATTAACCCCTAATCTGCCGACCGAATCTCGCCTCTACTGTAATAAATGGATTAACCCCTAAAGCTAAGTCTAACCCTAACACTAACACCCCCCTAAATTAAATATAATTTAAATCTAACGGAATAAATTAACTCTTATTAAATAAATTATTCCTATTTAAAGCTAAATACTTACCTGTAAAATAAACCCTAATATAGCTACAATATAAATAATAATTATATTATAGCTATTTTAGGATTAATATTTATTTTACAGACAACTTTGTATTTATTTTAACCAGGTACAATAGCTATTAAATAGTTAAGAACTATTTAATAGCTAAAATAGTTAAAATAATTACAAAATTACCTGTAAAATAAATCCTAACCTAAGTTACAATTAAACCTAACACTACACTATCAATAAATTAATTAAATACAATACCTACAATTATCTACAATTAAACCTAACACTACACTATCAATAAATTAATTAAATACAATATCTACAAATAAATACAATTAAATAAACTAACTAAAGTACAAAAAATAAAAAAGAACTAAGTTACAAAAAATAAAAAAATATTTACAAACATTAGAAAAATATTACAACAATTTTAAACTAATTACACCTACTCTAAGCCCCCAAATAAAATAACAAAGCCCCGCAAAATAAAAAAATGCCCTACCCTATTCTAAAATTAAAATAGAAAAGCTCTTCTACCTTACCAGCCCTGAAAAGGGCCCTTTGCGGGGCATGCCCCAAAGAATTCAGCTCTTTTGCCTGTAAAAAAACAAACAAACAATACCCCCCCAACATTACAACCCACCACCCACATACCCCTAATCTAACCCAAACCCCCCTTAAATAAACCTAACACTAAGCCCCTGAAGATCTCCCTACCTTGTCTTCACCTCACCGGGTCCCGATCTGTCCAGAAGAGCCTCCGATGTCTTGATCCAAGCCCAAGCGGGGGGCTGAAGAGTGACGTCCATCCTCGGGCTGAAGTCTGGATCCAAGCGGCGGCTGAAGAAATCCATCATCGGGCTGAAGTCGGAAGTCCATCATCGGGATGAAGTGTTCTATCAAGCAGCATCTTCAATCTTCTTTCTTCCGGAGCGGAGCGGAGCCATCTTCTTCCCAGCCGACGCGGATCCATCCTCTTCTAACAACGCCTACTCGCCGAATGACGGTTCCTTTAAATGACGTCATCCAAGATGGCGTCCCTCGAATTCCGATTGGCTGATAGGATTCTATCAGCCAATCGGAATTAAGGTAGGAATATTCTGATTGGCTGATGGAATCAGCCAATCAGATTCAAGTTCAATCCGATTGGCTGATCCAATCAGCCAATCAGATTGAGCTCGCATTCTATTGGCTGATCGGAACAGCCAATAGAATGCGAGCTCAATCTGATTGGCTGATCCAATCAGCCAATCGGATTGAACTTGACTCTGATTTCCTACCTTAATTCCGATTGGCTGATAGAATCCTATCAGCCAATTGGAATTCGAGGGACGCCATCTTGGATGACGTCCCTTAAAGGAACCTTCATTCTTCAGTTGGACGTCGGAAGAAGAGGATGGATCCGCGTCGGAGGTCTTCAAGATGGAGCCGTTTGTCATCGGATGAAGATAGAAGATGCCGCTTGGATCAAGATGGTTGCCGGTCCGGATCTCCTCTTCTTCTTGGATAGGATAAAGATTTCGGAGGCTTGGATCAAGACTTCGGAGGACGGATCGGTGAACCTGGTATGGTGAAGATAAGGTAGGAAGATCTTCAGGGGCTTAGTGTTAGGTTTATTCAAGGGGGGTTTGGGTTACATTAGGGGTATGTGGGTGGTGGGTTGTAATGTTGGAGGGGGGGTATTCTATGGTTTTTTTTACAGGCAAAAGAGCTGAATTATTTGGGGCATGCCCCGCAAATGGCCCTTTTCAGGGCTCGTAAGGTAAAAGAGCTTTGAACTTTTTTAATTTAGAATAGGGTAGGGCATTTTTTTATTTTGAGGGTCTTTGTTATTTTATTAGGGGGCTTAGAGTAGGTGTAATTAGTTTAAAATTGTTGTAATATTATTGTAATGTTTGTAAATATTTTTTTATTTTTTGTAACTTAGTTCTTTTTTATTTTTTGTACTTTAGTTAGTTTATTTAATTGTATTTATTTGTAGGTATTGTATTTAATTTATTTAATGATATTGTAGTGTTAGGTTTAATTGTAACTTAGGTTAGGATTTATTTTACAGGTAATTTTGTTATTATTTTAACTATTTTAGCTATTAAATAGTTCTTAACTATTTAATAGCTATTGTACCTGGTTAAAATAAATACAAAGTTGCCTGTAAAATAAATATTAATCCTAAAATAGCTACAATATAATTATTTGTTATATTGTAGCTATATTAGGGTTTATTTTACAGGTAAGTATTTAGTTTAAAATAGGAATAATTTATTTAATAATAGTTAATTTATTTCGTTAGATTTAAATTATATTTAACTTAGGGGGGTGTTAGTGTTAGGGTTAGACTTAGCTTTAGGGGTTAATACATTTATTATAGTAGCGGTGAGGTGCGGTCGGCAGATTAGGAGTTAATTATTGTAGGTAGCTGGCGGCGACGTTGTGGGGGGCAGATTAGGGGTTAATAAATATAATATAGGGGTCTGCGGTGTTAGGGGCAGCAGATTAGGGGTACATAAGGATAACGTAGGTGGCGGCGCTTTGCGGTCGGCAGATTAGGGGTTAATTATTGTAGGTAGCTGGCGGCGACGTTGTGGGGGGCAGGTTAGGGGTTAATAAATATAATATAGGGGTCGGCTGTGTTAGGGGCAGCAGATTAGGGGTACATAAGGATAACGTAGGTGGCGGTCGGCAGATTAGGGGTTAAAAAAAATTAATCGAGTGGCGGCGATGTGGGGGCGCCTCGGTTTAGGGGTGCATAGGTAGTTTATGGGTGTTAGTGTACTTTAGAGCACAGTAGTTAAGAGCTTTATGAACCAGCGTTAGCCCAAAAAGCTCTTAACTCCTGGTTTTTTTCTGCGTCTGGAGTTTTGTCGTTAGATTTCTAACGCTCACTTCAGCCAAGACTCTAAATACCGGCGTTAGAAAGATCCCATTGAAAAGATAGGATACGCAAATGGCGTAGGGGGATCTGCGGTATGGAAAAGTCGCGGCTGGAAAGTGAGCATTAGACCCTTTCCTGACTGACTCCAAATACCAGCGGGCGGTAAAAACCAGCGTTAGGAGCCTCTAACGCTGGTTTTCACGGCTACCGCCCAACTCTAAATCTAGGCCTAAGATAGCTACAATGTAATTAATAATTACATTGTAGCTGTCTTAGGATTTATATTTATTTTACAGGTAACTTTGTATTTATTCTATTGGCTGATCGGAACAGCCAATAGAATGCGAGCTCAATCTGATTGGCTGATTGGATCAGCCAATCGGATTGAACTTGAATCTGATTGGCAGATTCAATCAGCCAATCAGATTTTTCCTACCTTAATTCCGATTGGCTGATAGAATCCTATCAGCCAATCGGAATTGAAGGGACGCCATCTTTGATGACGTCCCTTAAAGGAGCCTTCATTCATCGGTAGTCCGTCGGTAAAGAAGGATGTTCCGCGTCGGCGGGATGAAGATTGAAGACCCCGCTTGGAAGATGACATCGCCCGGATAGAAGACTTCTTCAGCGCCTCTTGGAAGATGACATCGCCCGGATAGAAGACTTCTTCAGCGCCTCTTGGAAGATGACATCGCCCGGATAGAAGACTACTTCAGCGCCCCTTGGAGGATAACTTCTGCCGCTCTGGATGTCCTCTTCGGTTCCATCGCTGCTCGGCTGAGTGAAGACGACTCAAGGTAGGATGATCTTCAGGGGATTAGTGTTCGGTTATTTTAAGGGGGGTTTATGTTAGATTAGGGATATGTGGGTGGTGGGTTTTAATGTTGGGGGGGGTTGTATTTTTCTTTTACAGGCAAAAGAGCTGAATTCTTTGGGGCATGCCCCACAAAAGGCCCTTTTAAGGGCTGGTAAGGTAAAAGAGCTTTGAACTTTTTTAATTTAGAATAGGGTAGGGCATTTTTTTTTATTTTGGGGGGGGGTTTGTTATTTTATTAGGGGGCTTAGATTAGGTGTAATTAGCTTAAAATTGTTGTAATATTTTTTAAATGTTTGTAACCTATTTTTTTTTTGTAACTTAGCTTTTTTTATTTTTTGTACTTTAGTTAGTTTATGTAATTGTATTTAATTGTAGTTATTTGTAGTTAATTTATTTAATTTATTTAATGATAGTGTAGTGTTAGGTTTAATTGTAACTTAGGTTAGGATTTATTTTACAGGTAATTTTGTATTTCTTTTAGCTAGGTAGTTATTAAATAGTTAATAACTATGTAATAACTATTCTAACTAGCTAAAATAAATACAAAGTTACCTGTAAAATAAATATAAATCCTAAGATAGCTACAATGTAATTATTACATTGCTGTTCTTTCTCTTCTCCATGCTCAGTGTGGATTTATCCCCATTTTAACTGGTTGCCGGTGTGATTTCTATATTGTCAGCACCTGTTAATTGATACAGGTGAGTTTAATTAAAAATTACAGGAGCATCACAAACTTGGAATGCAATTATTTCTTACAATTTTGAAAAGTTGCCAATAATTGTATCTGTATCCAGTCCATTTTTTGGAGTTTTGCGTTGAATGTGTCAGATTTTTTCTCTCCACTTTTTTGTGTCATACCAATACAAACAAAAGAGAACATAAACATAAACATAAACATGAAAATGCCTAAACATTTGTAATTGCAACAATTTTCTGGGCAAAGTGGTGCATTATCTGACAGAAATACAGGGGTGCCAATATTTTTGGCCATGACTTTATAATTTGATTCCAAATAAATTATTTGGAAACAATGGAGACCCATTCAGTGTTTATTTCACTTAACATAGTTGTAATGGTTTAGTGTTTTTTTTTACCATATAATTAAATTTAGTATTACATTAAAAATCCATCATATTTTAAAACCCCAATGCATATTTCATTGTTGACCTTTCTATCCCTTTAATTAAGGCCTAATAAATGTGAAACAAAGCATAAAAAAGAAAATGTTAAAGAGATAAGATATATAACGAGGGGAATGGGAACGGGTCAAGAGTGAATTTGAGTAGCTGTGTATGTGACTTGTCTTTTATGTAGAATTTACATTAAAGTGTGATGCAAAGAGCTAAATAAAAAGCTCCACTACTTGAGCCAGTGGCGGATCCAGAGCCTGGTCTCGGGAGGGGCACTTCCAGATTTTTTTGTGGCGGCGGACAGAAAATAATGAGTGCTTATAGAACAGACTATTTTATTTAACCTATCGTAGTGTAAACAATATATATAATAAGTCACATAGAAAATGCTTACAAAATATTGAATCGAATTTAAATTATAAATATAAACACAATAAACGTAAAAATTAATGATAAGAATTACCTCCAAACAAACACTATCAAAATAGTGTACTTGGCACTAGTGCTCGAAATATGCACATGGTCCTGAGCATACCTAGGTATGCAGACAAATAAAGAACTAAAGGATACAGAAAATGAATTTGATAGAAGTATATTGGATATATATATAAAAACACACACATGCATATATCCT
The DNA here is from genome assembly GCF_027579735.1 of Bombina bombina. NCBI lineage: Eukaryota > Metazoa > Chordata > Amphibia > Anura > Bombinatoridae > Bombina > Bombina bombina. The sequence goes on along the minus strand of NC_069501.1, from coordinate 1,181,595,701 downwards.
ATGGTTACTAAACTTTACATTGTCAACCCCTGTCATAGAGAGAAACAAGTTCTAGCAACAGCCTATTTGCAGACTATAAGCCATTAACTTTATGTTTTAAATTTTATTTTGTGAATAATGACCACTAGCAAAATGTAATTTACCTTAATTCAAACAAATGTACTATTTATTTTTGTGGTAAAATCTTAGTTTAGCGCAACCCCCACGCCAATTTTTGTAGGAAAATAATGAGATATGGCTGAGAAAATTATTTACGCTAAACTAAGATTTTACCATTTTTGTTATGTAAATAACAACTAATATACAAGTTTGGCTCAAACACTAATTCCTATGTATTCTGTAAAATAAATACTCAGCTATTTGCACATGATTATAAAATAACAAACATTTTTTTAATTAATACACTTGCAAAAATACGTCAGACTTAATGGAGACAAACAATTCACCGAAAAAGTAGTCTTTACTTAAAAACTTTAAATAACTCATGTAGTTCCATTAACAACATATTTCTCTCACATTACTAATTCTGTCACATTTCTTTACCTCAGTTATTAACATTTCACAATGCGCATGGCATGCTCAATTGACCTTCTAGCGCTCCTAAACCAGTGCGCACGCGTTTCCGATTTTACCTCAGGTGTACCAACGCGCATGCGCTTAAGGTTCTACGGCGGAACTGATGTACTTTACGTCACCGCTTCTCGTAGGGCAGCAGCGGCTGCGGCCAGTGCCCAACATGGTGGCGGTTAAGGCTGTATGAGCGGTGCCCGCTTACTCACACAGAGGGGGGCATGACCACAGAAAGCAGAGCAGGGGGCGGCAGTGTGCTGACGCCCAAACCGGAAGTTGTGCATACATTTGGTCCGGAAGTAGTGCAAAACACCAAGTGACACCCCTGGTGACAGTGTTCCTTAAAGGAAATACCATATTTTACTTGAAATGTATTGGGCTGCAATGGAAACACTATGCAATTGGTGACACTGTATACACAATTCACAAACCCCACTGCTGCATTAAGGGAATAAGGACTCTACTTGGGTCTGAAAGTTGTAGTTAGTAAAAGCCTACAAAAGATTTGTTTTATAGCTTCATTTACCAAACAATCCTCACTGGACTTTAGTAACCAAAATTAATATGCTGTGAATGCCGGCGGAATAGGGAATAGGGAAGCCCTCTCTCAGTATATTCTCGGGGGGGGGGGGGGGGGGGCAATTGCCCCGTTGCCTCCCCCCCCCTGGATCCGCCACTGACTTGAGCAGAATTTTTATGTTTATTATTGTGCTTGAGCATTTTTTGGGCATACATTTTAGAGTTGGCCCTTAATCTATTATTTGTAAACTTTTCTCCTTGGATACCCAACATGAATATGGTTGTGCAGTGGCTGACCTAATGAACAGAGGTGCAAGAATTTTTTTGGATCCCCCAAACAAAGTAAGACTTCTTTTGCCCCCCCACTAAAAAAAGTTGAAGTAATAGTAATACAACCAATCAAGATATAACTAAACAGAATAATATTTATTTATTCTACAACAAATGACTTTCCTATCACTTTAATGTGTTCAATTTTACCTGCTGGATTGTATTAAATAATCTTCAAAATGTTGCTTAACCTTTATTTTGACACGTGAAATAGCTATACTGAAGATTTCAATAGAGCAGCATCGGTTATAGAGGAGCTTTGCAAACTAGAAGCAACAGCAGAAATCAACCTTTCAGTGTGTATGTGAGCATAGAGAAAAAGCCTAGCCTATTTTAAAATGTGTTTCTATAGGAGGTTTGAATACAATTAACTATGTGCAGGATATATTGTTCCTTTAATTATTTATTAGTAACCAAACAAAACAAAATAATAATATAGAGAGATATTTAGAGACTTGACAGCATCTTGCAGGATTCTGTCATTAACTGGTTATAATAAAGGAGACACTATAAACATTCAACAGGCAGTTCAATGGGATATGTAACAACTGTAACTAGAATGTCTTGTGCTAAATTTATGTAGTCATATGGCCAAGAGAGACAGAGTATTTCTACACTATTAAAGACTAAATTTTAACTTATCCTGTATTTATATATATATATATATATATATATATATATATATATATATATATATATATATATATATATATATACTAGTCCTAAAGCCCATGTACACTGGCCATTTTCTGCAGTGCAGCAGTCCTGCCTGGCCACACCCCCGCCACGCCTGCTCCCGTCCCCGTCATGTCAAGTCCCGTCCATGCCACGCTCCCGCCCACCCTCTCTGCTGTCTGATTCTCACGGCGGTCACTGCTGCTCCTTCCTTACGGCCAGGTATATTTGTCTCGCTCTGCTGTCCTTACTATGCATGACTGCATCGGACAAACATACCTGGTCTTTTATAATATAGGATAGTATTGATTGACCACATTTATAAACAAAATACATTAATGTGTGTTCCTTCCTTCTATGAACATTAACCTCTGCTGTCACAGAAGGAAGGAAGACATCACACAATCGTGATTTTCAGAAGCTAAAGTGTTAGATGTCTGCAATTTTTTTTATTAATGTGGTTAGTACTAATAATGTCTCAGTAGTGCAATTTCCCTAGCATATAATTTTAATATCAATATATATTGATAGGTGCTACTGCATGAGGTACAGTTATATAAGAGTTTGCATACAAAGAGAGAAGCGCTCTACCAGGAACGAACAACAGCTCAGTGGCTTGTTCTATGGCGATTTACCACCCGGAAGCAGCCTCTTTTAGACCAGTGTGCTTTTCACAGAAGAAAACTTTCCTGAAGTATATCAGTCTGATCCCGCCAAGTAAGGTCAGTCCAGCCCCGAAATACCAGGCAATTCTCCTCTGAACAAGGAACATGACAACCCCAGACGATCGTTTCGGCCTCCTATGGGCCTCGTCAGTGAGGTGCAGCCACATTCCTCTAAGCACACTGGGCAAGGAGTCCACGTCTGGTTTCCCCCATCACCCATAGGGAGACTTCCCCAGGGTCATAATAATTTGCATATAAAGAGAGAAGCACTCTACCAGGAACGAACAACAGCTCAGTGGCTTGTTCTATGGCGATTTACCACCCGGAAGCAGCCTCTTTTAGACCAGTGTGCTTTTCACAGAAGAAAACTTTCCTGAAGTATATTAGTCTGATCCCGCCAAGTAAGGTCAGTCCAGCCCTGAAATACCAGGCAATTCTCCTCTGAACAAGGAACATGACAACCCCAGACGATCGTTTCGGCCTCCTATGGGCCTCGTCAGTGAGGTGCAGCCACATTCCTCTAAGCACACTGGGCAAGGAGTCCACGTCTGGTTTCCCCCATCACCCATAGGGAGACTTCCCCAGGGTCATAATAATTTGCATACAAAGAGAGAAGAGCTCTACCAGGAACGAACAACAGCTCAGTGGCTTGTTCTATGGCGATTTACCACCCGGAAGCAGCCTCTTTTAGACCAGTGTGCTTTTCACAGAAGAAAACTTTCCTGAAGTATATCAGTCTGATCCCGCCAAGTAAGGTCAGTCCAGCCCCGAAATACCAGGGAATTCTCCTCTGAACAAGGAACATGACACCCCAGACGATCGTTTCGGCCTCCTATGGGCCTCGTCAGTGAGGTGCAGCCACATTCCTCTAAGCACACTGGGCAAGGAGTCCACGTCTTGTTTCCCCCATCACCCATAGGGAGACTTCCCCAGGGTCATAATAATTTGCATGCAAAGAGAGAAGCCCTCTACCAGGAACGAACAACAGCTCAGTGGCTGGTTCTATGGCGATTTACCACCCGGAAGCAGCCTCTTTTAGACCAGTGTGCTTTTCACAGAAGAAAACTTTCCTGAAGTATATCAGTCTGATCCCGCCAAGTAAGGTCAGTCCAGCCCCGAAATACCAGGCAATTCTCCTCTGAACAAGTTACATGACAACCCCAGATGATCGTTTTGGCCTCCTATGGGCCTCGTCAGTGAGGTGCAGCCACATTCCTCTAAGCACACTGGGCAAGGAGTCCACGTCTGGTTTCCCCCATCACCCATAGGGAGACTTCCCCAGGGTCATAATAATTTGCATACAAAGAGAGAAGCGCTCTACCAGGAACGAACAACAGCTCAGTGGCTGGTTCTATGGCGATTTACCACCCGGAAGCAGCCTCTTTTAGACCAGTGTGCTTTTCACAGAAGAAAACTTTCCTGAAGTATATCAGTCTGATCCCGCCAAGTAAAGTCAGTCCAGCCCCGAAATACCAGGCAATTCTCCTCTGAACAAGGAATATGACAACCCCAGATGATTGTTTCGGCCTCCTATGGGCTTCGTCAGTGAGGTGCAGCCACATTCCTCTAAGCACACTGGGCAAGGAGTCCACGAATTGCCTGGTATTTCGGGGCTGGACTGACCTTACTTGGCGGGATCAGACTGATATACTTCAGGAAAGTTTTCTTCTGTGAAAAGCACACTGGTCTAAAAGAGGCTGCTTCCGGGTGGTAAATCGCCATAGAACAAGCCACTGAGCTGTTGTTCGTTCCTGGTATGAATTTGATAGAAGTATATTGGATATATATATAAAAACACACACATGCATATATCCTATGGTTACTAAACTTTACATTGTCAACCCCTGTCATAGAGAGAAACAAGTTCTAGCAACAGCCTATTTGCAGACTATAAGCCATTAACTTTATGTTTTAAATTTTATTTTGTGAATAATGACCACTAGCAAAATGTAATTTACCTTAATTCAAACAAATGTACTATTTATTTTTGTGGTAAAATCTTAGTTTAGCGCAACCCCCACGCCAATTTTTGTAGGAAAATAATGAGATATGGCTGAGAAAATTATTTACGCTAAACTAAGATTTTACCATTTTTGTTATGTAAATAACAACTAATATACAAGTTTGGCTCAAACACTAATTCCTATGTATTCTGTAAAATAAATACTCAGCTATTTGCACATGATTATAAAATAACAAACATTTTTTTAATTAATACACTTGCAAAAATACGTCAGACTTAATGGAGACAAACAATTCACCGAAAAAGTAGTCTTTACTTAAAAACTTTAAATAACTCATGTAGTTCCATTAACAACATATTTCTCTCACATTACTAATTCTGTCACATTTCTTTACCTCAGTTATTAACATTTCACAATGCGCATGGCATGCTCAATTGACCTTCTAGCGCTCCTAAACCAGTGCGCACGCGTTTCCGATTTTACCTCAGGTGTACCAACGCGCATGCGCTTAAGGTTCTACGGCGGAACTGATGTACTTTACGTCACCGCTTCTCGTAGGGCAGCAGCGGCTGCGGCCAGTGCCCAACATGGTGGCGGTTAAGGCTGTATGAGCGGTGCCCGCTTACTCACACAGAGGGGGGCATGACCACAGAAAGCAGAGCAGGGGGCGGCAGTGTGCTGACGCCCAAACCGGAAGTTGTGCATACATTTGGTCCGGAAGTAGTGCAAAACACCAAGTGACACCCCTGGTGACAGTGTTCCTTAAAGGAAATACCATATTTTACTTGAAATGTATTGGGCTGCAATGGAAACACTATGCAATTGGTGACACTGTATACACAATTCACAAACCCCACTGCTGCATTAAGGGAATAAGGACTCTACTTGGGTCTGAAAGTTGTAGTTAGTAAAAGCCTACAAAAGATTTGTTTTATAGCTTCATTTACCAAACAATCCTCACTGGACTTTAGTAACCAAAATTAATATGCTGTGAATGCCGGCGGAATAGGGAATAGGGAAGCCCTCTCTCAGTATATTCTCGGGGGGGGGGGGGGGGGCAATTGCCCCGTTGCCTCCCCCCCCCTGGATCCGCCACTGACTTGAGCAGAATTTTTATGTTTATTATTGTGCTTGAGCATTTTTTGGGCATACATTTTAGAGTTGGCCCTTAATCTATTATTTGTAAACTTTTCTCCTTGGATACCCAACATGAATATGGTTGTGCAGTGGCTGACCTAATGAACAGAGGTGCAAGAATTTTTTTGGATCCCCCAAACAAAGTAAGACTTCTTTTGCCCCCCCACTAAAAAAAGTTGAAGTAATAGTAATACAACCAATCAAGATATAACTAAACAGAATAATATTTATTTATTCTACAACAAATGACTTTCCTATCACTTTAATGTGTTCAATTTTACCTGCTGGATTGTATTAAATAATCTTCAAAATGTTGCTTAACCTTTATTTTGACACGTGAAATAGCTATACTGAAGATTTCAATAGAGCAGCATCGGTTATAGAGGAGCTTTGCAAACTAGAAGCAACAGCAGAAATCAACCTTTCAGTGTGTATGTGAGCATAGAGAAAAAGCCTAGCCTATTTTAAAATGTGTTTCTATAGGAGGTTTGAATACAATTAACTATGTGCAGGATATATTGTTCCTTTAATTATTTATTAGTAACCAAACAAAACAAAATAATAATATAGAGAGATATTTAGAGACTTGACAGCATCTTGCAGGATTCTGTCATTAACTGGTTATAATAAAGGAGACACTATAAACATTCAACAGGCAGTTCAATGGGATATGTAACAACTGTAACTAGAATGTCTTGTGCTAAATTTATGTAGTCATATGGCCAAGAGAGACAGAGTATTTCTACACTATTAAAGACTAAATTTTAACTTATCCTGTATTTATATATATATATATATATATATATATATATATATATATATATATATATATATATATATATATATATATATATATATATATATATATATATACTAGTCCTAAAGCCCATGTACACTGGCCATTTTCTGCAGTGCAGCAGTCCTGCCTGGCCACACCCCCGCCACGCCTGCTCCCGTCCCCGTCATGTCAAGTCCCGTCCATGCCACGCTCCCGCCCACCCTCTCTGCTGTCTGATTCTCACGGCGGTCACTGCTGCTCCTTCCTTACGGCCAGGTATATTTGTCTCGCTCTGCTGTCCTTACTATGCATGACTGCATCGGACAAACATACCTGGTCTTTTATAATATAGGATAGTATTGATTGACCACATTTATAAACAAAATACATTAATGTGTGTTCCTTCCTTCTATGAACATTAACCTCTGCTGTCACAGAAGGAAGGAAGACATCACACAATCGTGATTTTCAGAAGCTAAAGTGTTAGATGTCTGCAATTTTTTTTATTAATGTGGTTAGTACTAATAATGTCTCAGTAGTGCAATTTCCCTAGCATATAATTTTAATATCAATATATATTGATAGGTGCTACTGCATGAGGTACAGTTATATAAGAGTTTGCATACAAAGAGAGAAGCGCTCTACCAGGAACGAACAACAGCTCAGTGGCTTGTTCTATGGCGATTTACCACCCGGAAGCAGCCTCTTTTAGACCAGTGTGCTTTTCACAGAAGAAAACTTTCCTGAAGTATATCAGTCTGATCCCGCCAAGTAAGGTCAGTCCAGCCCCGAAATACCAGGCAATTCTCCTCTGAACAAGGAACATGACAACCCCAGACGATCGTTTCGGCCTCCTATGGGCCTCGTCAGTGAGGTGCAGCCACATTCCTCTAAGCACACTGGGCAAGGAGTCCACGTCTGGTTTCCCCCATCACCCATAGGGAGACTTCCCCAGGGTCATAATAATTTGCATATAAAGAGAGAAGCACTCTACCAGGAACGAACAACAGCTCAGTGGCTTGTTCTATGGCGATTTACCACCCGGAAGCAGCCTCTTTTAGACCAGTGTGCTTTTCACAGAAGAAAACTTTCCTGAAGTATATTAGTCTGATCCCGCCAAGTAAGGTCAGTCCAGCCCTGAAATACCAGGCAATTCTCCTCTGAACAAGGAACATGACAACCCCAGACGATCGTTTCGGCCTCCTATGGGCCTCGTCAGTGAGTTGCAGCCACATTCCTCTAAGCACACTGGGCAAGGAGTCCACGTCTGGTTTCCCCCATCACCCATAGGGAGACTTCCCCAGGGTCATAATAATTTGCATACAAAGAGAGAAGAGCTCTACCAGGAACGAACAACAGCTCAGTGGCTTGTTCTATGGCGATTTACCACCCGGAAGCAGCCTCTTTTAGACCAGTGTGCTTTTCACAGAAGAAAACTTTCCTGAAGTATATCAGTCTGATCCCGCCAAGTAAGGTCAGTCCAGCCCCGAAATACCAGGGAATTCTCCTCTGAACAAGGAACATGACACCCCAGACGATCGTTTCGGCCTCCTATGGGCCTCGTCAGTGAGGTGCAGCCACATTCCTCTAAGCACACTGGGCAAGGAGTCCACGTCTTGTTTCCCCCATCACCCATAGGGAGACTTCCCCAGGGTCATAATAATTTGCATGCAAAGAGAGAAGCCCTCTACCAGGAACGAACAACAGCTCAGTGGCTGGTTCTATGGCGATTTACCACCCGGAAGCAGCCTCTTTTAGACCAGTGTGCTTTTCACAGAAGAAAACTTTCCTGAAGTATATCAGTCTGATCCCGCCAAGTAAGGTCAGTCCAGCCCCGAAATACCAGGCAATTCTCCTCTGAACAAGTTACATGACAACCCCAGATGATCGTTTTGGCCTCCTATGGGCCTCGTCAGTGAGGTGCAGCCACATTCCTCTAAGCACACTGGGCAAGGAGTCCACGTCTGGTTTCCCCCATCACCCATAGGGAGACTTCCCCAGGGTCATAATAATTTGCATACAAAGAGAGAAGCGCTCTACCAGGAACGAACAACAGCTCAGTGGCTGGTTCTATGGCGATTTACCACCCGGAAGCAGCCTCTTTTAGACCAGTGTGCTTTTCACAGAAGAAAACTTTCCTGAAGTATATCAGTCTGATCCCGCCAAGTAAAGTCAGTCCAGCCCCGAAATACCAGGCAATTCTCCTCTGAACAAGGAATATGACAACCCCAGATGATTGTTTCGGCCTCCTATGGGCTTCGTCAGTGAGGTGCAGCCACATTCCTCTAAGCACACTGGGCAAGGAGTCCACGAATTGCCTGGTATTTCGGGGCTGGACTGACCTTACTTGGCGGGATCAGACTGATATACTTCAGGAAAGTTTTCTTCTGTGAAAAGCACACTGGTCTAAAAGAGGCTGCTTCCGGGTGGTAAATCGCCATAGAACAAGCCACTGAGCTGTTGTTCGTTCCTGGTAGAGCGCTTCTCTCTTTGTATGCAAATTATTATGACCCTGGGGAAGTCTCCCTATGGGTGATGGGGGAAACCAGACATGGACTCCTTGCCCAGTGTGCTTAGAGGAATGTGGCTGCACCTCACTGACGAGGCCCATAGAAGGCCGAAACGATCGTCTGGGGTTGTCATGTTCCTTGTTCAGAGGAGAATTGCCTGGTATTTCGGGGCTGGACTGACCTTACTTGGCGGGATAAGACTGATATACTTCAGGAAAGTTTTCTTCTGTGAAAAGCACACTGGTCTAAAAGAGGCTGCTTCCGGGTGGTAAATCGCCATAGAACAAGCCACTGAGCTGTTGTTCGTTCCTGGTAGAGCGCTTCTCTCTTTGTATGCAAATTATTATGACCCTGGGGAAGTCTCCCTATGGGTGATGGGGGAAACCAGACGTGGACTCCTTGCCCAGTGTGCTTAGAGGAATGTGGCTGCACCTCACTGACGAGGCCCATAGAAGGCCGAAACGATCGTCTGGGGTTGTCATGTTCCTTGTTCAGAGGAGAATTGCCTGGTATTTCGGGGCTGGACTGACCTTACTTGGCGGGATAAGACTGATATACTTCAGGAAAGTTTTCTTCTGTGAAAAGCACACTGGTCTAAAAGAGGCTGCTTCCGGGTGGTAAATTGCCATAGAACAAGCCACTGAGCTGTTGTTCGTTCCTGGTAGAGCGCTTCTCTCTTTGTATGCAAGTTATATAAGAGTGTTTAATCCTAGAAAATGCATGTGTAGACTGAAATAAATTAATAATTTGTGATTGTGAATGATTTGTTACATTTGGAAGCAATGAACAATCAGTAATATATGCTGATCCCCTTTGCCTTTGCATTTTAAATGTTTGCAGTTGGACTAATAGTTACACAGAATCAGTCAAAATAGAAAATGAAACGGTGAATTAGGCAGGCGATGTGGGGTTAAGGGGGAAACACACTATTCTATGTTATTTTCCAATCTCACCTACCTGACAGCAAGTGACAAGGCATGGTTAAGGTCCAGGGTTGTGCTAAACTAAAGATTAGAGACATGGTGAAGGTACAAGGTTGTGCTAAGAGGAAGATTAGAGGCATGGTGATGGTACAAGGTTGTGATAAACTGAAGATTAGAATCATGTTGAAGGTCCAAGGTTGTGCTAAACTGAATATTATAGGCATGGTGAAGGTCCAAGGTTGTGCTAAGAGGAAGATTAGCAGCATGGTGAAGGTCCAAGGTTGTGCTAAACTGAAGATTATAGGCATGGTGAAGGTACAAGGTTGTGCTAAGAGGAAGATTATTGGCATGGTCAAGGTCCAAGGTTGTGCTAAGAGGAATATTAGAGACATGTTGAAGGTATAAGGTAGTGCTAAGCTTAAGATTAGAGTAACAATGAAGGTCCAAGGTAGTGCTAAGACGAAGATTAGAGGCATGGTGAAAGTCCATGAGGAGAGCTGTGAGCATGCCTGGTAGCACTATTTTGTGTCATTAGCATCGTAAGTGACCCTGCAGTAGAATTGGTGCCAAGATTCACAAGGAAGTGTTTGAAATCTCCTGTAATCATCATTTGGTACTTGTTTATTCTGTATGGAAGTCCTAGTGTTCTTGTTCCTGACCCACAAATTCTGACAAACTCCAAGCATTGATTATGCTAGAATGGGTTGCCATCAGTCAGGATGTAGCCCAGAAGTTGATTGACAGCATGCCAAGGCGAATTGCAGAGGTCTTGAAAAAGAAGGGTCAACACTGCAAATATTGACTCTTTGCATAAACTTAATATAAATGTCAATTAAAGCCTTTGACACTTATGAACTGCTTGTAATTATACTTCAGTATACCATAGTAACTTCTGACAAAAAGATCTAAAAACACTGAAGCCGCAGAGTTTATGAAAATTAATATTTGTGCCATTCTCAAAACTTTTGGCCAGGACTGTAGTTATATGTTGTACATTCAATAAGCTTTTTTTTTAATGAGCACTATACTTTAATGCATCTGTCACTCCTTACCATTTAAAGATGTAGCGTATAACTAGGGTTGCCACCTCGGCCATGTTTTCCTTTACAGCTATGAGTTAGACATGCTGCAGGGTGTGATGGGAGGAACATGAATAGTGCTGTCCAGGGTCACTATTTGCGTGCTTTCCAGAGGCCCAATACATATTTCCCTCAGCACACTCTGCAACATGTGTAACTCATAAGTGTCCAGGAAAACAAGGCTGAATTGGCAACCATAAGTACACCCAATAATGAAACAATTTCATGCTCCATTTTGCATGCACAAATCACTGGCAGTGTCCTGTCGCAAGCAGCAAGGCAAGCCGTTTGTAGGGTTAAATCATAAGTAAAGTTTTGTCAGTAAATGCAAACAATACATGCTCTATAGAATTAGACCGTGCACGTTTTACATCTGAATGTCAAAACTGAAATACATTTTTTTTTCCATGGTAGAGCTTTGCGGCATGAATATAGTTGCGGCCTGCTTGCTTGCTCCAAATCTACCTTTGACAATGTATGTGAAGCCACCATCATTCTTTGCAAAAGCAGAACCCAAATGTATGTGCGTCACCTACTCCTTCACTAAAATAAATAGTTCCCAAGTTATCACAATATTGTAAGAAATAAGTACAGAGACAAACAGATCTATAATATATTGAGCAGTGGAAGGAAATTGGTTACCTAATCAACCTGCAATTTCCCACATCCTTTCTTAAGTATCACGTTTCAAGGAGACTGGAATTTCTTCTTTGCAGTCTCTGTCCCTTTTCACTATTATAAAGAGCCGACCACTTTAAATGTGCAAAGAATCAAGTTCTCACTGATCTTACATTTCAGACCAACAAGTATACCTGTATGTGGAATTGTCATTTTCTTTTTCCTTTATGATATCCTGTTCCTTATAAAACTGAAACTTCTGCAAGGAGTAATGAATTTGCTGCCATTATAATGTATGAAAAGATCTTGCTATTACCGAATTTAGACCAACAAGCATACAGTATATAGAATTACTGTTTTCTGTTTCTATTTTTTTATATATTTATAATATCCTGCTAATTATAAGACTGAAACAAACAATGAGTTGGCTGCCAGAGAGGTTTACAACCAGAGTTAAATTTGCTACGGGGCAATCTCTGGAACTGCTAAATGTTTATCTGCCTGGGGAGCATCTCTAGGTAATTATATATATATATTTACATTTACTTAAAGGGAAATGAAACCCAATATATTTCTTTTAGGATTCAGATACAGAATACAATTTTAAACAACTTTCTAATATACTTCTATTATCTAATTTGTTGAATTCTCTTGGTATCATTTGTTGAAGGAGCAGCAGTGAACTAATTGTTTCTAACTAAACACATGGGTGAGCCAATGACAATTAGTAAAAATATGCATCCACCAATCAACAGCTAGAATCTAGGTTCTCTGCTGCTCCTGAGCTTGCCTAGATAAACATTTCAACAAAGGATAACAAGAGAAGGAAGCAAATTAAATAATAAAAGTAAATTGGAAAGTTGTTTAAAATCATTTTCTCTATCTGAATCATGAAAGAAAATTTTGGGGTTTCATGTCCCTTTAATTCACTATAATGAAAACTGTTTTGGGAAGCATAGATTGGTGTATAATTAACAAAACTACCTCAAACTTTTGTGTGATAAAAAAGAGAGAATTATCTTGGACCTCAATACTAGAGCACACATGTAGTTACAGCCTCACACCCAGGGCCGGTGCTAGGATTTTTGGCTACACAGGCAAAGACTGTTTTTGTCGCCCCCCCCCCCAAAAAAAAAAAATATATATATATATATATATATGATATACTCTGCTACTACTGCTTCTTAACAAAATGTTCTAGTAATGTGTAATAGATATTTCTGCATGACATAAAATGCCAAAGTGGTGTATCTGTATAACATAGCAGGTAACAAAATTTACCACATACATACATACTCATGCATATTTACACATACATACATACTCATACACATACATATTTACACATACATACATACTCATACATATTTACACATACATACATACTCATACACATACATATTTACACATACATACATACTCATACATATTTACACATACATACATACTCATACACATACATATTTACACATACATACATACTCATACATATTTACACATACATACATACTCATACTCATACATATTTACACATACATACATACTCATACACATAGATATTTACACATACATACATACTCGTACACATACATATTTTCACACACACACATACACATTTATACACACACATACATACAGACACATTAATGCACACATATTTATACATACACACACACACACATATTACACATACATTTTTACAAACACATACATATTTACACATACTTACACACACACATTTTTACACATACATACTCATACACACATATTTGCACACACACAACCACATACACATGTATACACACACATAACCACATACACATTTATATACACATACACACACACAGGGCCGCCACTAGAAATTTTGGGGCCCCTGACTTAACCATTGATCAGGGACCCCCCCCTTTGACATGTGCAATTTTTGACCAAGTGACTAAAACGTATATGCACTTTATTCTTAAGTGTCTATTTAAACTTGGAAATGTTGTAAAGTTAGTAACATACAAACACACAGACACACTCATATACTGAAACACACACACACACACACACTCACACATAAGGATTCACATATAGACACTCTAGCAGACACGCAAAGAAACACACAAACACACTCAGACACAGACACCCAAACAGACACTAAGCACTTGATTACATTGACCTGATAATGAGGTAGACTACAGGTAGAAGTAATGAGGTAGACTACAGTTTTTTTAAAAAAAAAGGAGATTTAGAAAACAAAATATGGAGTTCTGATTATCTTTTTGTAAAGGAAGATGCCAACTAAATGATGACAACAGCATGCAATGGCTGAAAGGAAGGGCCCTGAACTGCCTAAACAATAATTTAAAGGTTAAATGGTGGATTGGTGACTTCCGTAAAGGTCTCATTAGTCTCAAAGTCTGTAGAAAGATGTGAATAATCAGTAGTAAGGTCAAAATGTCCTAAAAAGGAACAGACAACTGCAGAAATTAAGAGATCACTTTTTAAAGAATCATATTTGTAAATGTATAAACGAAAATAATTCAGTGAATTCAAAATTGTACATTAATGATCTGGGTAGATGGCTAGATGAAGAAAAGTACTTTTAAAAGGTTGACATATGTTTGTTTGTTTTCCCCCCCCATTTTCCCAACCAATAGCACCACTTCAAATATAATGTACAAATGTTCCCATCTGTCAGCTGTACTTATGGATTTTGAAAATGTTGTACTCTATATGGTCTTGGTGAAAGCATAAGCTGTGGTACTCATACCATTAGATCTGATTGAATGCAGGATTTAGGCTTGTTGGTATGTATTTCAAAATTAAATCAGCTGTAGTGTAAACTGAACAGTTTTAAGTTAACCTGTCTCATTTCAAACACTGAGCAATCTTAGTCTCAGAGTATAACATTTTATGCAGATGTAAAAATCTTAGATAAAATGCCTCCTTGCATCTGGAAAGTCCTTGCATAAAGGGGCAGTAAACTGGAATGTAATATATATATATATATATATATATATATATATATATATATATATATATATATATATATATATAAAATGCATATCTGCCATAGGAGGAAACATTTCTGCATGGTTTTAAACATAGAATTTCTACTGCATTGTCGAATAATCATAAATACACTGCTGCTAAAAAAAATAGTTTTTATGGACCCCTGGCCCCACCATACAACTACTACTACACTGAAGTTACAATCAAAGAAATAAAAAACACTTGCTATGTAAGTCCTACCTCATCTGCAAATGAAAGTGATCTGCCGTCTGACTCAAGCACACACTGTACAAAAGTGCCAAGCCTGTCTCACCCTGTGCGTAGTGGTTTAGTGCACACTCAGAAATCCTCTCAAATGCTAATATTTTACTCCTTGTAATAACATTTCCCATGCTCAATTTTTTTTTTTTAGTTCTTGCCTCATGGGGCCCTCCTGGCCCATTGGGCCCCTGACAGGAGTCACCCCTGTCACCCCCTGATGGCGGCCCTGCACACACATACCACACACACACATATACAGACATACACACACAAACACTCACACACAAATACACACGCTTACACAAATACACACATACAAATACACAAACACACAGACATATACATACAAAAACACACAAGCATGGAGTGACACCCGCAAGACTGAGTATAGCAAGATACATAAATATACATTTATGAAACAAAATGTTGCTATTACATGCAATTTCACAGATCATAGACTAGTAGGCTTATTTCCACCTCTTCTGTATTGTGTAAAGTAATATAGCATAATGTTTAATGTCTGACATCACCCATAGTTTTGCCATATTAATTTAAAACATGCCTCAACTGCCTAAAGCTTCCTCAGTAGAAAACCAAGAAACCATAATATACTTCCAATAAAACTGCTGTCTGAAACAATTACTCAATTATATTATAACAGAAACCCTACACCAAATGTCTGTATCCAGCCATCGCGGTACTAACTTCTTTAAAGGTGCTTGCTCCACTGCTTCGTGTGCGCACTGCACTGTGGCCTCCAGGATGCTCCCTTATGGTTGTTACAGAGTACAGACTCACATTCCATTATCCCTCCTGTGGTGCGGTGCTAACTTGGTGCGCAACTGCACCAGTGGCAGACATAATGAACACAAGATTCTGGTGCAAGCATATTTTTGTGCCCCCCAAGACATCCTGAATTCGCTTAAAATAAATAAATATATATATATATATATATAAAAAGGCATCAAACAGAAATAGATATAAGCCAGTATTTCTGTCAAATCAAATAGTCAAGCTTATTTGATGTTTCATGTATAAATTTCCTCTTCTTCTTCAGACATGTATTGTGCCTCTGGAATCACATAAATAGTGCTGATGAACAGCACAATACGTCTTCTTCCCTGCACACCCTACAGCATGTGTAACTCATAAGTGTCCAGGAAAACATGGCCGAGGAGTCAACCTTCCTCACAACATGTAATATTTGTTGAGGGGGGTGTAAAAAAAACAGTGCTGTAAGACTGCTGATCCTCTTGGTTTGTGGGAGGAGGAGAGGCAAGAGGGATAGGGTAATAGGGAAGGCAGGAGGGATAGGGGGAATAGGGAAGGCAGGATGAATAGAATATAGGGGAGGCAGGAGGGATAGGGGGAATAGGGGGAAGAGAGGCAGGAGGCATAGGGGGAATTGGGGAGGCAGAAGAAATATAGGAGGAAAGGCAGGAGGGATAAGGGGAATAGGGGAGGCAGATGGGATAAGAATAATAGGGGAGGCGGAGAGGCAGGAGAGATGGGGAAATAGGGGAGGCAGAACGGATAGGGGGATAGCGGAGGCAGGAGGGACAGGAGAATAGGGTGATAGAAGAGGCCAGGGGGATAGGGGGAATAGGGAAGGCAGAAGGAATAGGGGGAATAGGGGAGGCAGAGATGCAGAAGGGATAGGGGGGATTAGGGTAGGCAGAAGGGATAGGAGGAATAGGGGTATAGCGGAGGCAGGGGGATATGGGGAATATGGAAGGTAGAAGGGATAGGGGGAATAGGGGGATAGCGGAGGCAGGAGGGATAGGGGAAAGAGTGTGATATAATGTAAAAATATGAAAAAAATAAAATAATAGTAATAAATCCTTGGAATACATGTTACGGTCTATGCCAGTGGGATTTCAAACAATATCTGTAACTAAGAGCTATAGAAGCTCTCCCCCATGTGAGTACCATTCATTCGGATTGGGATATCATTTTATATGTAAACTGTTTTGCCCTATGTCTATGTTTCTATCTTTTTAAGGAAACCACCCTATAATTATTATTATCATTTATTTATAAAGCGCCAGTAGATTACGCAGCGCTATACAAAGAATAAAAAACATTACAGGGATACAGTAATACACAAACAAGTACAGTAGTGGTAAATACTAGTTGTAGGTGCAATAATTGAGTTATACAGAAGGAGAGGAATGCCCTGCCCTTGAGCACAATCAGTAGTAGTTCACTTTAAATACAAAGTGGCCTAAAGGTAGAAAGGCTCACAAGCTTACAATCTAAAGGAGAGGGAATGGACACAGAAGGTAAGGGAGAAGGGAAATATGCAGTGGTGTCACTAGAGGGGTGCAGGGGCTGCGGACCACACCCGGGTGACACCCTCCAGGGGGTGACACCACCAGCAATTTTTTTTTATTTTTTATTTTTTTTAATTTTATTGAAATTCAAAGAAATACAATGTAGAGATGCATATATTTTTTTTTTTATTAGAGGGGCCAGCAGTTGTGAACATTAGTGGGACCGGGGAAGTTGTAGACACACTTAATTTTTTTGCCCCTTGACCCCTCGCCGCAATTCCCAGAATCAGTTTTCCCGGCTGCTTTTGCTTGTTTGTACTTTGCTCCTCCCCTGCCCAATTTCACTATGAATGTTGTGGGCGTGCTGTGCGCTGCTAGCCTAAACCTGCCTGCCTATCTGTGCTCACTACTCAGTGATGTGTGGAGCAGTGGAGTCGCTCACTGCTGTGCTGTCTCTCTAAACGGAAATCGCATGACTGTCTGACACTGTCTCTAAAGTGAAGGAGCCACGTATGATGCCCACCAGACCGGTACGGTTATGGTACACTAAGTGCACACTGAAGAGGTAGGAGGGGAGGGTGTGCGGTGGTCTGGGTGTGGGCATAGTGCAGAGGTGATTGGCCATATGAAGCGGTAGGCACGCAGCCCAGGGCAGAATTTTCATAGTGATTTATTTTTAGAGTGCACTGTTTATCTTTCATTTGATGCTCTGCTGAGCTGGGGAGCAGCTGTAGGCATGAGCTTTATAATTAATGTAGTGCAGTTTACATATTTTGTATGTGTGTGTGTCTGAGTTTTTATGTGAGTGTCTGAGTGTTTGTGTGTGTGTGCCTGAGTGTGTTTCTGAGTGTTTGTGTGTGCATCTGAGTGTGTTTTATGTTTTTCTGAGTGTGTGTGTGTGTCTGAGTGTTTGTATGTGTGTGTGCCTGTGTTTTTGTGTTTGCGTGTGTCTGCTTTCTGTCCATTGGAGAAGTTTGCCTTTTTTATGAAATCTTCTTATTGCAGTAAAAAAAAAAACATTACGGGGGGGGGGGGTGATACCATAACTTACTGCACCAGGTGAAACCAACCCTAGTGACGCCACTGGAAATATGTCTGATATAAGGCAGAGTGAGCTGAGATCGAGTGATGACATGGGGGGAGTATGTGGTTACTGAGCAAGTGAGGTTTGGAAATGTGTAAAAGAATGTGGTAAAATGTCAGTACAAAGGCTGTGAGTCTGAAGTGGTTTATCTTTCCTGGATTATTAGTGACAGCTGCACATGATTACTGTTAGAAGTTGTGTGTATATATTAAGGTAAACAATAGGGAGGGTGGTGGTGGGAAGGGATTAGAGGGCTAGTGCTTGCAAATCTGGAGTCTGATGTTAGGTGTGAGGCTTGTAAAATGTCTTTGCAAATCTGGAGTCTGATGTTAAGTGTGAGGCTGTGGAAAGAGAAAGGAGGATAAATATGGGAGGAGGAGTTTGAGACACAGCAGAGGGGGAGAAAAAGTTTGGAAACAAAGATTGGAGAGAAAAAAAGATTGGAATATTACAATGAGATTTAAAAATAATTCCATGATAGCCCAACAGAATTAAGAAATAATTATCTTGATTGGAGAGAGGCCAGTCAGGTGAATTACCTTGTAAAATGTCTAAGATATTATTATAACA
Organism: Bombina bombina; assembly: GCF_027579735.1. Taxonomy (NCBI): domain Eukaryota; kingdom Metazoa; phylum Chordata; class Amphibia; order Anura; family Bombinatoridae; genus Bombina; species Bombina bombina. Next base: position 1,181,576,748 of record NC_069501.1, on the reverse strand, counting down.
GAAGAATTCAAGAAAAAAAATGGACATTCTGCATCTATTTTCATCTGTGGTGAATTATAATTTAAGTATATTTTTTGCATTTCTATCTATGCACTGTGCTTGTTCGATCAAATTCTTTATTTGCTTTGTTGTATCACTTACACAGATACAACAAGCTTGGCACTTTTTATTTGATATTTTAATACATTTAGATTTAGATCTAGTAGTGGTTTTACAAATTATGATTATGTTTTGAAAGTTTAACAAATTAGGATCATACTTTTTATATTTCTGTGTATATTTTACAATTTACATTACACTTGGGGGCATATTTATCAAGCTCTGTATGGAGCTTGATGCCCTGTGTTTCTGGCGAGCCTCCAGGCTCACCGGAAACACAAGTTATGAAGCAGCAGTCTAAAGACCGCTGCTCCATAACCTGCCTGTCTGCTCTGAGGTGGCGGACAGACATCGCCGGAAATCAACCCGACCCGATCAAATACGATCGGGTTGATTACCCCTTCTGCTAGTGGCCGATTGGCCATGAATCTGCAGGGGGCAGCATTGCACCAGCAGTTCACAAGAACTGCTGGTGTAATGATAAATGCAGAGAGCGTATGCTGTCAGCATTTATCGATGTGCAGCAGGTAGGATCCGCAATATCGGATCATGTCCGCTCGCACAATGATAATTCGGCCCCTCAGTATTTTCTCTGTTGTAAAATAATCACAGCTTCAGAAAGTGGGAGGGACAGAGAAGTTCCCAGGATATGTCTGAAGTTTTCTCGCAAGTCATGTGAAATGCTTTAAGAAATTTAAACAAGCTAGTTTCACTAATACACTTATTTAACTGACAGACAAGCAATATATACTATAGGAAAAAGAAAGTTAAATTGTAGTGAAAACATTTCAGTTTAATGTGCAAACTGAGCCTTTTCATACCAGCCCCAGGTGTTTTCCAGTTACCGTCTACTCCCCTGTGAAATCTGTATCCCAGAGAGCTTCATTTCTTTCTATGGAAGGTTTCTCTCATCTCTTTGGGGCCCTAATGATAGAAAGCTGCAAGATATTCAAAAGGGATCTGTCACAATGTCGAGAAAGCCGGCAAAATATTCCAAGAGCCTGACATCGAGGTTTAAAAGCAGCATTGCTAAGAGGCGTTTTACTATACATCTCAATGTGTGGCGATGTTGGCAATATATTCCAAGCACCATCGCCACATACATTGACAATGTAAAGTAAAGGATCCCTTTAACATATATGACACAACCAAATAAAAATACAGCAGCCTACAACAATTAAAAGAACAAAGAAATAATGTATTAATGAAAACCATTAATACATTTGTTTAGTCCTTATTCTTTTAAGGCAAATACAGCACACTTCTATTCTATTAACCCCTAACACAATAGCAGAAAAGACACAAAAAATAAAAACAATCAACAATAAAAAAACAAAATCAAATTTACACAACAATAAAAAAAACAAAATTACAAAACCTTCGTAAAAACAAAACAATCACAAAATGTTCCTAAAAAACACCACTACCACAAAACCTTCCTAAAAAAAAAGCAACCAAAAAAATCTTTCTAAGAAACAAACAAACAAACATGAAACTACTCCTAGAAAAACAAAAACCTTGTTGTAATCCACTAGAATTCAGACTAGGAAATTGAAAAAACAAACAAAACAAAATAAAAAAAACAAGGATCCTCTTCATTATTATTATCAGTTCTACATCCACATCAATCCTATCATTGAAAAAACCATAACAAATAAAAAAGGTCCTAAAAATATCCATGAAGGGCCATTTGTAATCCACAAGGGTCTCTGCGGTATCAACAGTGGTCCTCCAGGTCAGCAGTGGTCATCCCCGGCAAAAGCTCCTCCTTGGTGGCAGAGGAGGGGGTTGTTCTCCGGCGGTGGCTCATTGGCTGCACTAATCCCCTCCGGCAATGTCTCCTCTGTGACGACTCTCCTCTTCTTCTCAGGTCTTGTCTTCATGTTTGTTCGGCAGCACACTCAATTTAGGATGTCAGTTTGTCCCTTTATAGGGGTGTGATGGCATCCTATTGGCTGATTTTTCAATTTTTTTTCAAATCAGCCAGTAGAAATGTTTAACTCTTTTTATATCACCCAAACTAGTTTCTATTGGCTAGTAGTGCATTGCTGCTCCTAAGCCTACTTAGGTATGCTGGTCAACAAAAGTGGATGAAACAAATTAGTCAATAGAAGTAATTTAGAAAGTTGTTTAAAATTACATTCTCTATTTGTATCATGAAAGAAAAATGTTTTTCCTTAGGACAAGTAACACAAAAAATATCTGTGTTGAGTATTCCTTTTGGTTTTCTTTTCTATCATCTGAATATATATACTGTTGATTCCCCCTTTTTGTTAGTGTATAATGTATTTCCGTCTGAGTTACCTGTATAGGCTTACATTTAGGTTATTGTTATGCATTTTATTATTAGGCTTTTGAGATATACTTTTTATTCTTTTCTTTAATAAAAAGGTAAAAGGGGAGGGAGGGATACAAATGAATATTATATTGGTATTGTGTAAATCAATTCAAAAGTATTGTTTATTTGTTTATACCATATTTTTCGTTATAAAAATAATTAAATAAAACTTTCACTGAAAAAATGGATACCCTCTTTTGTGGTGATATTAAGGCCAAAGACACAGGAAAACTAATTTAAGTGAACAATATCATCTATCAGTGTATTTACAGTGGGTGAGATTTTGTATTTTGATACGAGAAAATACGTTTAAGAGATTAAGCGTGGGTGAGATAAAACTAAAGACGATATAAACCTTGTTCATATTACTGTGCTTTTGGTCTAAGGGGTATATTTATCAAAGCGTCAATCTTAGTGCATTCGCCGGCATCAATACACTCGCCAGACATCGTTGCCATAGATCTGCATACGATACCCTTATTTATAAAAAAAAAGTCAAAAACACACGCGTCAAGTACGGTGCGATGAGCATCGGACTGTTGTTAACTAACAGTCATTGATGTCATGGTTATTCAGGTTTTTCCCACTTTATTTATACCATTTCATTACTGTCCATGAACAAGCACATTTCTCTAAAGCTAATCTTTTTATTTTTCATCTATTAATGTCCAAGAAATAGCTACATTTATACCTCAACAAACAATATCTCATAGAAAGTTATTTTTATATTTATGTGTTATACCAAAAAATCTGTTATATTATTCTTTCACATAAATTAATGTGTATTTGTATTACTAGTAGTCATGATAGTCATGATATGCGTTTATCTCATGTTTTTTTTATAAATGATTATTAATGCTAGAATTTGTACATATATCTTTGCACATACTTGTGTGTGTGTGTGTGTGTATATATATATATGTATGTGCAGGGTAGGCTCCAAGGGGGCATTGGGGGGCAATGCCCGACCAAATGGAATGCTGTGCCCCCCCAAAAATATTGATATGTTCATACGCTTTAAAAATAATAAATAAAATAATGAATTGTTATGTAATGCTGCATGCTGGGGACGGAGTTAGCTGGCGAATTGTGAGGTCGCATCAGGCATCTTCAAGGAGCTCTGTGTCTTAACCTCTTATTTGGAATTGGAAGTTAATTAGAGACTTTTTGGACTTGTCTTTAACCCTATTAATTTTAGCTAACTATCGTGAGTTACTCATTTTCTTAAACAATAGACCATGATAAGAATATGATTGTATCATATAAATATAATTCTATAAATGGCTACCAGCTTCTATTCTATTAAAGGGACAGTCTACACCAGAATTTTTATTGTTTTAAAAGATAGATAATCCCTTTATTACCCATTCCCCAGTTTTGCATAACCAACACAGTTATAATAATATACTTTTAACCTCTGTGATTATCTTGTATCTAAGCCTCTGCAAACTGCCCCTTTATTTCAGTTCTTTTGACAGACTTGCAGTTTAGCCAATCAGTACCTGCTCCCAGATAACTTCACGTGCACAAACACAGTGTTATCTATATGAAATACGTGAACTAACACCCTCTAGTCGTGAAAAACTGTTAAAATGCATTCTGAAAAGAGGTGGCCTTTAAGGTCTAAGAAATTAACATATGAACCTCCTAGGTTAAGCTTTCAACTAAGAATACCAAGAGAACAAAGCAAAATTGATGATAAAAGTCAATTGGAATTTTTTTTTAAATGACATGCTCTATCTGAATCATGAAAGTTTATTTTGGCCTAGACTGTCCCTTTAAGTAGCCTGATATATGTTTGTTATTGCAAAACAGGTATAGCTAAATCTAATCTACAAAATTACCAGTATCTGAAAACCTAGTATCCTCACATCTATTGTAAACAGAGGGGTTAATTGCATTGGGTGGTTTGGGGTGCATGGCTGTTTAGGGGATACGATTTAGATTTGAGAATGAGTTTAAGGGTTTTGGATCATGGTGATTAAGGGGTGAATTGTTTTTAAGGAGCTATAGCACTGGGGGCCTCAAGTTTAATGGCTCTGTTTTAATGCACTGGAGCCGACCCTGTATGTGTGTGTGTTATGTCAGAAATCTTTTGCAAACATACATGTCACTAAATTCCTTTTTTTGTTCGAAACAATGTTTTCTTTCATATCTCTGTGTTTATTTATAGCACTATATGTATATAGTGTAAATTTATTATTATTCTGAGCAGGAATAATTGTGAATATAACATGTAATCAGAGTATCATATGTATTTATTTGCAATCTATTTTAAGAGCTGGGACAGTTTTCTCTCTGTACCTGTGTAACCCCTCCTGATTGCAATCTAGTTTTAAAATCCACCCCTTCACAGGTGTTATAAAATGGGCTGGCATATAAGATGACATTTCTTACTGAAAAATAAATTCAAGAGAAGGAAGAAATACACTGAAAATAGCATGACAGTAAATAGGTGATTTTAATTTCTGCTGTATCTGAATCATGACAGTTTAATGTTAGGTGGGCTATCCCTTTGAGCTATCAGTTTAAGATTATAATGAATCAAACATCAATTCGAATTTTAAAATCATTGGGGGGTAGTTATCAAGCCGTCTACTTTTCTGGCTTCGCCGGCCCAATACGCCCGCCTAAGCTCGCCTCACATCGCCGCCGCGGACCTGAAAAAATACGCCTAAGTTATCAAATAAAGCTGTCAAAAAGCCACGGGGCGATGAGCAGCGGACTGTGAGAGTTATCACTCATCCGATCTCGCTGCTCTTCGGCTTTTTCCCAGCTTTATTGCTAGCCTGTCACTAAGCACTCACACTAAACTACACTGTTCTACCCCCTATACCGGCGCCCCCGGAGCCTCCCGCAACTCAATAAAGTTACTAACCCCTAAACCGCCGCTCCTAGACCCTGCCGCAACTCTTATAAATGTATTAACCCCTAAACCGCCGCTCCCGGACACCGCTGCCACCTACAGTATACCCAGTAACACCTATCCTGCCCCCCCTACACCGTCGCCCTCTATTATAAAGTTATTAACCCCTATCCTGCTGATCCTGCACCTTGCCGAAACTAAATAAATAGTTTAACCCCTAAACCGCCACTCCCTGAACCCGCCGCAACCTATATTAAACCTATTAACCCCTATCCTGCCCCCCCTACACCGTCGTCACCTATAATAAATTTATTAACCCCTAATCTGCCTCCCCTACACCGTCGCCCCCTATAATAAATTTATTAACCCCTATCCTGCCCCCCACTACGCCGCCGCCACTGTAATAAAATTATTAACCCCTAAACCTAAGTCTAACCCTAACCCTAACGCCCCCCTAACTTAAATATTAATTAAATAAATCTAAATAATATTTTTATTATTAACTAAATGAATCCTATTTAAAACTAAATACTTACCTATAAAATAAACCCTAATATAGCTACAATATAAATAATAATTATATTCTAGCTATCAGGATTTATTTTTATTTTACAGGTACCTTTCAATTTATTTTAACTAGGTACAATAGCTATTAAATAGTTATTAACTATTTAATAGCTTACCTAGCTAAAATAAACTGAAATTTACCTGTAAAATAAATCCTAACCTAAGTTACAATTACACCTAACACTACACTATACTTTAATAAATTATTCCTATTTAAAAATAAATACTTTACTGTAAAATAAACCCTAAGATAGCTCCAATATAATTAATAATTATATTGTAGCTATCTTAGGATTTATATTTATTTTACAGGTAACTTTGTATTTATTTTAGCTAGTTAGAATAGTTATTAAATAGTTATTAACTATTTAATAACTACCTAGCTAAAAGAAATACAAAATTACCTGTAAAATAAATCCTAACCTAAGTTACAATTACACCTAATACTACACTATCATTAAATTAATTAAATAAACTACCTACAAATAACTACAATTAAATACAATTACATAAACTAACTAAAGTACAAAAAATAAAAAAAGCTAAGTTACAAAAAATAAAAAAATAAGTTACAAACATGTTAAAAATATTACAACAATTTTAAGCTACTTACACCTAATCTAAGCCCCCTAATAAAATAACAAACCCCCCCAAAATAAAAAAATGCCCTACCCTATTCTAAATTAAATAAAGTTCAAAGCTCTTTTACCTTACCAGCCCATAAAAGGGCCATTTGTGGGGGCATGCCCCAAAGAAAACAGCTCTTTTGCCTGTAAAAGAAAAATACAACCCCCCCCCAACATTAAAACCCACCACCCACATACCCCTAATCTAACCCAAACCCCCCTTACAAAAACCTAACACTAATCCCCTGAAGATCATCCTACCTTGTCTTCACTCAGCCGAGCAGTGATGGAACCGAAGTGGACATCCGGAGCGGAAGAAGTTAATCCTCCAAGCGGCGCTGAAGAAATCTTCCATCCGATGAAGTCATCATCCAGGCGGCGCTGAAGAAAAGTCTTCGATCCGGCCGATGTCATCTTCAAAGAGGCGCTGAAGAGGTCTTCTATCCGGGCGATGTCATCTTCCAAGCCGGGTCTTGAATCTTCCTCCCGCCGACGCGGAACCTCCTTCTTCACCGACGGACTACGATGAATGAAGGCTCCTTTAAGGGACGTCATCCAAGATGGCGTCCCCTCAATTCCGATTGGCTGATAGGATTCTATCAGCCAATCGGAATTAAGGTAGGAAAAATCTGATTGGCTGATGGAATCAGCCTATCAGATTGAGCTCGCATTCTATTGGCTGATCGGAACAACTGGATGATGACTTCATCGGATGGAAGATTTCTTCAGCGCCGCTTGGAGGATTAACTTCTACCGCTCCAGATGTCCACTTCGGTTCCATCGCTGCTCGGCTGAGTGAAGACAAGGTAGGATGATCTTCAGGGGATTAGTGTTAGGTTTTTGTAAGGGGGGTTTGGGTTAGATTAGGGGTATGTGGGTGGTGGGTTTTAATGTTGGGGGGGGTTGTATTTTTCTTTTACAGGCAAAAGAGCTGTTTTCTTTGGGGCATGCCCCCACAAATGGCCCTTTTAAGGGCTGGTAAGGTAAAAGAGCTTTGAACTTTATTTAATTTAGAATAGGGTACGGCATTTTTTTATTTTGGGGGGGGTTTATTTTATTAGGGGGCTTAGATTAGGTGTAAGTAGCTTATTTTTACATGTTTGTAACTTATTTTTTTATTTTTTGTAACTTAGCTTTTTTTATTTTTTGTACTTTAGTTAGTTTATGTAATTGTATTTAATTGTAGTTATTTGTAGGTAGTTTATTTAATTAATTTAATGATAGTGTAGTATTAGGTTTAATTGTAACTTAAGTTAGGATTTATTTTACAGGTAATTTTGTATTTCTTTAAGCTAGGTAGTTATTAAATAGTTAATAACTATTTAATAACTATTCTAACTAGCTAAAATAAATACAAAGTTACCTGTAAAATAAATATAAATTCTAAGATAGCTACAATATAATTATTAATTATATTGTAGCTATCTTAGGGTTTATTTTACAGGTAAGTATTTATTTTTAAATAGGAATAATTTATTAAAGTATAGTGTAGTGTTAGGTGTGATTGTAACTTAGGTTAGGATTTATTTTACAGGTACATTTCAGTTTATTTTAGCTAGGTAAGCTATTAAATAGTTAATAACTATTTAATAGCTATTGTACCTAGTTAAAATAAATTGAAAGGTACCTGTAAAATAAAAATAAATCCTAAGATAGCTAGAATATAATTATTATTTATATTGTAGCTATATTAGGGTTTATTTTAAAGGTAAGTATTTAGTTTTAAATAGGATTCATTTAGTTAATAAGAGTTAATTTATTTAGATTTATTTAATTAATATTTAAGTTAGGGGGGCGTTAGGGTTAGGGTTAGACTTAGGTTTATGGGTTAATAATTTTATTACAGTGGCGGCGGCGTAGTGGGGGGCAGGATAGGGGTTAATAAATTTATTATAGGTGGCGACGGTGTAGGGGGGGCAGATTAGGGGTTAATAAATTTATTATAGGTGGCGACGGTGTAGGGGGGGCAGGATAGGGGTTAATACATTTAATATAGGTTGCGGCGGGTTCAGGGAGCGGCGGTTTAGGGGTTAATACATTTATTATAGTTGCGGTGGGCTCCGGGAGCGGCAGTTTAGGGGTTAATATGTATAGAGTAGCTTGCGGTGGGCTCCGGGAGCGGCGGTTTAGGGGGTAATAACTTTATTTAGTTGCGGCGGTGTAGGGGGGACAGATTAGTGGTGTTTAGACTCGGGGTACATGTTAGGGTGTTAGGTGTAGACAGCTCCCATAGAAATCAATGGGATGTGTGTCAGCAGCGAACTTGTACTTTCGCTATGGTCAGACTCCCATTGATTCCTATGGGATCCGCCGCCTCCAGGGGTGGCGGTTTGAAAACCAGGTACGCTGGGCCGTAAAAGTGCCGAGCGTACCTGCTAGTTTTTTGATAACTAGCAAAAGTAGTGAGAATGTGCGGAACATCTGGAGTGACGTAAGAATCGATCTGTGTCGGACTGAGTCCGGCGGATCGAAGCTTACGTCACAAAATTCTACTTTTGCCGGTCTCGAGCCTTTGATAACTAAGGCGTATCAGCCTCGCCACAAATACGCTGCGGAATTCCAGCGTATTTGAGGTTGACGGCTTGATAACTAGGCCCCATAGTCTAAGATATTACACTGTGTGTCCTAATGTCAGCATCAATGTTTATCTTTAATTACATAATGTAACAAATGGCACTTACAAGTTCTGAAGAGTGATCAATGACACAAGTATCGAGCAATTTGATTAGTTAGTGATAGTTTAAAATGTATATTTAAATCAGATTGGCTGATGTCATAAATTATATGAGTATGCATATTTAAATCAAAAGTGAAAAATTCACTAGTGTGTGTGTTGTTTTGGAGTTTGCGTCATAATTGGTGCGAAAAGTGTTGAGTCAAATTGGTACGAAGTGGAGAGTGTGACTTGTATTACATGGCTTAAACATGGTGCACATAGATTTTTCACAAAAAAGGAATTTAGCTATATTATGTTGTGTATTTATTTCATTTTTATCTCTATATCTATTAGTGCGACAAGTTTGGGGCAAAACTTTTCAACAAATTTGTAGAAATAATATTGTCCCCTTGCTTTGTCATGAGAGAAAAATTTGTAGCATAATCCATAAGTAGAAATGTATTTTTCATTTTTATCCCTATATCTGCTAGTGCACCAAATGTGGAGCAATAATATTATTTGATTTAGAAAGGGTATACAATTTTAATAGAGTTTCTAATTTACTTTTATTATGTAATATACTTTATTCTCTTGCAGCATCGAACATAAGCTTTCTGTATTTTCAGACTCCCATTGAGTTCTATGCCATCAGCAACCTCAAGGGTGGCGGATTGAAAACTAGGTATGCTGCGTCAGAATACACGCAAGCGTACCTGTTAAATGTTTGATAAATTGGGAAAAGAGTCAAATAGAGTCGAATCTGGATTCAAAACATCTGTAATGACGCAAGCATAAATCTGTGTCGGATTGCGATTGCGGGATTGTATATTATGTCACAAATTTCGATATTTGCCGATTTTGACACTTTGATAACTACAGCGGATCAATCTCAACAACAAATACGACGCGGGATTCAAGCGTATTTCCAGTTGACGCTTTGATAAATATACCCTTAAATCTTACCCCAAAAGATGGCATCCCTTTTAACTAAACTGATAGAAACACCTGATCACTTAAACGTGTTTTCTTGCACATTAAGACAAAATCTCACACCAAACGAATGCGTCAATTTTAAATCTAGTAAGAGTGGTGTTTTGAGGTGAGTTTTGGATTGAAACTATTTTATGTGAGCTCAGCATACTAATATTTATTAAACAATTTAATAAAAACAAAATAAATGTGAGTGGCCTCACAGCTATTTCTGATTACTTTAAAGGGATATGAAAACCAAATTTCTCAGAGAGAACATGTAATTTTATTTTTTTTCACCATTTTTATTGTTTTTTAAGTGTATACAAAAAGAAAATAAACCAATATCTTTGCTGAACGTCATATTATTTCAATAATTACGAAGATGTAAAAAAATATATATATAAGAAGGACCCCTTCTTTTAAACTGTTTTTTTTTTTTTGAGTTTACCATTTGCTCAGGCTTTGTTAAACACCTACATGGGATTCAATATATACATTTTACAGGTAATATGCATGTCAAGTATTCTCCTACCATCCATCCATGTTATCTCCTCCTTGGCCCCTGACCCTAATCAAACATGTTCAGGATGTCTGAGGATTTGAACGGATATGTAAGTACTGTATATTCTATTCCCCTTCCGATAGGGCATTCAGAAACTGACCATTTGGTAAGAAAATTTTCCTTATGTGTTTTATCAAACATTAATGAATCAAGATTTAATTAATCAAGATTTTCTATGATAAATTATTTCTTAATTAATAAATTAGTTCTCCCAGCTTTGGCTGATGTCTAGTTTTCCAGCTCCTAAAGATTAAATATCCAACTGCCAATATGAATGAAATTGAATTAATTATTTTCTTTCCTTCAACTGTGTTCCATTTATCAACTAGAAATATTATTATTTTTAAAATAAATTGGAAATTTTCTAGCTTCAAGGTTTTTTGTGACCCAAAATTCCACCTTCTGTCAAAACGTTTTGGGCATTCCCATAAATAGCTTTGGTGTCACGCTCACACACACCTATCTTGTTAATGCTGTCTTCTAGCCTATTTGGCGTTTTAACTGAGCCCAATAAAAGTTGGATTTTATTTTGAACTAAAGCTGGATCCTGCCCTTCTTTGTGACTTTTTCGCTTTTGCACCAGCATTTGGATCTGCTTAGCCTCTGTGCATTAGTAACTTGTTGTTAAACCCGGGTGAAGAGTGAGCACCGCCCCCCGACTGGAGATTCCCGTCACGTCACGACTGACGTCAGAGGACGCGCTTGGCAAGACAGGAACGCTGCTAAAGCCGCATGTGAGTGCCGGATGTCTTTTGGAGCTATTAGCCCATTGATATACCTTTGATCGTGACCGTGTAGGTCCTCCGGCAGCCCAGAGCTCTGACACAGAAGGTTCATTAATAAGGGGGCGACTGGAGCTCATATGGGGTAAGTCCCGGACACAACACGAAAAATTATGCATATTTGTTTGCATCGTAGTTTGCATATTTGAAGAGTATCTCCCACTAAACTTTTATCATTCCCATAACAAATGCACAAAATTTGCCACCTGTAGATTACACTTGCTACAATTACTAAATTCTAAATGTTTCCATTTATAGCCTTTGTTTGGCATGTAATACATCATATATAATATTTTTAGATGTGATTCTCTCCAGACATCTTCCGCTCCGGACATCGCCGCCACCTACACTATATTTTTTAACCCCTAATCTGCTGCCCCAAACATCAACGACACCTACCTAAATTTATTCACCCCTAATCTGCCGTCCCCAACATCGCCACCACTATTCTAAATTTATTAACCCTTTAAACCTAAGTCTAACCCTAACACCCCCTAACTTAAATATAATTTAAATAAATCTAAATACAATTACTATCATTAACTAAATTATTCCTATTTAAAACTAAATACTTACCTATAAAATAAACCCTAAGATAGCTACAATGTAACTATTAGTTATATTGTAGCTAGCTTAGGGTTTATTTTACAGGTAAGAATTTAGTTTTAAATAGGAATTATTTAGTTATTAATAGTAGGTTTTCTTTAGATTTATTTTAATTATATTTAAGTTAGTGGATGTTAGGGTTAGGGTTAGATTTAGGTTTAGGGGTTAATAAATTTAGAATTGTGGCGAAGACGTTGTGGGCGACAGATTAGGGGTTAATAAATGAAGGTAGGTTGCGGCGAAATTGGGGGCTGCAGATTAGGTGTTAATAAATATAATGTAGGTGTTGGCGATGTTGGGGGCAGCAGATTAGTGGTTAATAAGTATAATGTAGGTGGCCGCGAGGTCCGGAGCGGCAGATTAGGGGTTAATAAGTATAATGTAGGTGTTGGAGATGTCGGGGGCAGCAGATTAAGGGTTAATAAGTGTAAGATTAGGGGTGTTTAGACTCGGGGTTCATGTTAGGGTGTTAGGTGTAAACATAAACTTTGTTTCCCCATAGGAATCAATGGGGCTGCGTTACTGAGCTTTACGTTGCTTTTTGCCAGGTGTTAGACTTTTTCTCAGCCGGCTGTCCCCATTGATGTCTATGGGGAAATTGTGCACAAGCATGTACAACCAGCTCACCGCTCACTTAAGCAGCGCTGGTATTGGAGTGCAGTATGGAGCACAATTTTGCTCTACGCTCACTTCTTGCCTTTTAACGCTGGGTTTGTAAAAACCCGTAATACCAGCCCTGTAGGTAAGTGAGCGGTGAGAAATAACTGCACGGTAGCACCGCACAGCTCATAACGCAAGACTCGTAATCTACCCGTATGTTTGTTTTGCCTGAGGAAACAGCTAGATGAGCTGTGAAACGCGTTGCATTCTGTTACAACATTTGTTTTTATACACTTTGGGTGAACCTAATACCCATTGTTTTTAAATATCATTTTTAATAAATATATGTCGTAGTATATGGAAGCCTGAGCTTGAGTGACTATTCTCAACACCTGGAATTCCTGTATCCTGTTATCTGTGGGCCGGATCTGTGTCGCTGGGTCACTGTAAGTCCCCAGCCTGTGTCACTTAGCACATCTGGTGCTGCTCTGTGAGTATAATTACAATACAAGATCTGATCTATATCCTCACTATCGCAGTACGGCACTAGGAGGCGCCCTCTTCTTTGTGATTCTCTTCACATATACTGGTTTGCTGTTGTCTTATATGAGAGGAGCTGCCTGCATTTCTTCAAATATGTTTCATTTGGCATTATAACCACGGATGAAAACTCATTTGGATTTCCTGAAATATCTGGACTTGTGATACAAATCTCTTATAAAGATTCAGATAAGATCCATGTTTTTTATTGTACATCTATATTGCTCATATATTATTGTCATTAATTATATGAACTTAGAGTGATATTAAACACACTAGTTTTATTATAGTGAGATATTATAATTGTATATTTCAACTTGATAGATTTAAAATATATATCACTATATCATATTGATTCCGTTATAGCGCCCCCTAGAGTTGGACTTTTTGGTGTTCCAGCAGTTTTTGGTCTGTTTGTTTTCAAACTATTGATATGCTTGATTATAGTTTTCCTTTTGATGGGAGAAGTTATTTCACCCACGTTCCAAGAAATTAAAACAATTTTATTTAAATTGTGCTCCATCCTCATATACTAAAGGAGCCCAGGAGGAGGACCAATGGCAATGAGAGAGGGGAGAGAGTGAAAGAGAAGAAGAAATAAAAAATAAATATATATATATACTGCATGAACCATACCCCTTAACCCACCCCTACATTAAACATATCTGCAACGTACATCAGTATAGGCGACTCCTTCAAGTTGTACATCTAAATGTTCTTCTACCTTAATTAAATTGATTCTCATCCATTCTTAATCAGCTATCCCTCTTTTATGTATGTAGGTTTTAACCTCTTGTGTATTGTGTAGAAGAATAGTTTCTTTACTCTCCTAAATTTTAATTCTGGCTGGATAGATCATTATTGCTTTATGCCTTCATTTATAAGTTTGGTGCAGAGTGGGGCCATTTCTTTTCTTTTATTTGCTGTTTCAAGGGAGAAATCCTGAAACATCAGGATTCTGTTGTCTCCAATCTGCACCACTTGTTTTTTCTATAATACTGTAATAAGGATACTTTATCTTAAAAGTTTAATATTTTCGGTCTAGGCTTATTTCTATTATACATCAATATACCTATTTGGTAAAAATATACCTATTTGGTGGGCCCTTTCTACCATAATTAGGTATTTTGAAGTAGGCATGTCTAACAACTTTGGAATAGTTTCTGAAACAAGTTTCAGAAGATCTTCCTCATGTTGACTTTCAGGTACACCTATTATTCTAATATTAATTCCTCTTGATATATTTTCTAGATCTTCCAGTTTTGACTGTACCAGCGTTAGAGCTTTACCATTAATATCTACTCTTTGCTCTATTTCATGTAACCTTTGTTACACCCCCACAGGTTTCTTCACTGGGCTTTACACCTCCCCCGCCCCCCTTTCAAAGCCCAGATCTCTCTCAGGGCTTGTATCACTGATCAGGAAAGACCGCAAAGTACTCACAGTTTGTAGGTCTCAGGTATAACCCAGACTCGCTACCCTGTGCAAATCTTTCTGTCTTGTAAATTTTGGGGGTTAGGCTCTGGTCACCTAGTAGCACTACAGACTTGATATTGAGTGGTGAGAACCATTATACACAGGGTTTGTAGTCTCCACTGGCGGACTTGAAGGGCGTATGCAGATTGTTTGCACTTTTCTCCACGCCTCTCTTACACTACTGATATCCTAATGAAGGGGACTTCTTTAAATAACGATCTTTAGGTGCTCATCACTTCCGAATAGGGAATTCACCTAATCCTCTCAGCCTCGCAATCTAGCTGCCTCAGATTCCTGGGCAATTCAAGCCCCACGCCGTTGGGTAAGCGAGGTGCGGATATGACACACCGATGCAAAAGCAGCTGCTCATTCGCAACTTGCATCCGCTCTGCCCGCAAGAAGTGAACCTCCCAGAGAACATGTCATTTTAAACAACTTTCCAATTTCCTTCTATTATCTAATGTGTTTGTTCACTTGGTGTCCTTTGTTGACAAGCATACCTAAGCAGGATCAGAAACTGCTGATTTGTGGCTGTACTTATATGGCTTAAATTATTGGCGCACCTATGTGCATTGCTGTTTCTTCAACAAAGGACACTAAGGCCTAGATTTAGAGTTGGGCGGTAGCCATCAAAACCAGCGTTAGAGGGTCCTAACGCTGGTTTTTACCGCCCGCTGGTATTTGGAGTCAGTCAGGAAAGGGTCTAACGCTCATTTTGCAGCCGCGACTTTTCCATACCGCAGATCCCCCTACGCCATTTGACTATCCTATCTTTTCAATGGGATATTTCTAACGCCGGTATTTAGAGTCGTGGCTGAAGTGAGCATTAGAAATCTAACGACAAAACTCCAGCCGCAGAAAAAAGTCAGTAGTTAAGAGCTTTCTGGGCTAACGCCGGTTTATAAAGCTCTTAACTACTGTGCTCTAAAGTACACTAACACCCATAAACTACCTATGTAACCCTAAACCGAGGTCTCCCCACATCGCCGCCACTGTATTAAATTTTTTTAACCCCTAATCTGCCGACCGCACACCGCTGCCACCTAAGTTATCCCTATGAACCCCTAATCTGCTGCCCCTAACACTGCCGACCCCTATATTATATTTATTAACCCCTAAACTGTCGCCCCCAACGTCGCCGCCACCTACCTACAATTATTAACCCCTAATCTGCCGACCGGAGGTCACTGCTACTATAATAAAGTTATTAACCCCTAATCCGCCTCACTCCCGCCTCAATAACCCTATAATAAATAGTATTAACCCTTAATCTGCCCTCCCTAACATCGCCAACACCTAACTTCAAGTATTAACCCCTAATCTGCCGACCGGAGCTCACCGCTGCTATAATACATTTTTTAACCCCTAAAGCTAATTCTAAACCTAACCCTAACACCCCCCTAAGTTAAATATAATTTTATTCTAACGAAATAAATTAACTCTTATTAAATGAATTATTCCTATTTAAATCTAAATACTTACCTGTCAGATTCAAGTTCAATCCGATTGGCTGATCCAATCAGCCAATCAGATTGAGCTCTCATTCTATTGGCTGATCGGAACAGCCAATAGAATGCAATCTCAATCTGATTGGCTGATTGGATCAGCCAATCGGATTGAACTTCCGTCAGCCAATCAGAATTTTCCTACCTTAATTCCGATTGGCTGATAGAATCCTATCAGCCAATCGGAATTCGAGGGACGCCATCTTGGATGACGTCCCTTAAAGGAACCGTCATTCGTCGGGAAGTCGTCGGTGAAGATGGATGGATCCGCGCTGGAGGTCTTGAAGATCAGCCGGTCGTCATCGGATTGAAGAACATAGAAGATGCGGCTTGGATGAAGATGTTTGCCGGTCCGAATGTCCTCTTCTGCCCGCTTGGATCAAGACTTCAGCCGGAGGATGGACGTCACTCTTCAGCCCCCGCTTGGGCTTGGATCAAGATTTCGGAGGCTTGGATCAAGACTTCGGTGGACGGATCGGTGAACCTGGCATGGTGAAGATAAGGTAGGAAGATCTTCAGGGGCTTAGTGTTAGGTTTATTTAAGGGGGGTTTGGGTTAGATTAGGGGTATGTGGGTGGTGGGTTGTAATGTTGGGGGGGTATTGTATGGTTTTTTTTACAGGCAAAAGAGCTGAATTCTTTGGGGCATGCCCCACAAATGGCCCTTTTCAGGGCTGGTAAGGTAAAAGAGCTTTGAACTTTTTTAATTTAGAATCGGGTAGGGCATTTTTTTATTTTGGGGGTCTTTGTTATTTTATTAGGGGGCTTAGAGTAGGTGTAATTAGTTTAAAATTGTTGTAATATTTTTCTAATGTTTGTAAATATTTTTTTATTTTTTGTAATTTAGTTCTTTTTTATTTTTTGTACTTTAGTTAGTTTATTTAATTGTAGTTATTTGTAGGTATTGTATTTAATTAATTTATTGATAGTGTAGTGTTAGGTTTAATTGTAGGTAATTGTAGGTAGTTTACAGGGGGTATGTACTAGGCGCTGCTTAAAATTCGATAAATACAGTGTCCTCTAATATTTATAAGTATTTACCTATACCTGATGTTGTTACATCAGATATATTACACAATAGACATATATATATATATATATATATATATATATATATATATATATATATATATATATATAAAAACAAATGATAAAAGTATAAATACATAAAATATATGAAAATGTTCTTACAATGCTAAATGTCCATTAATAGTCCATGTTAGTAGCAGAAATTTAAAAATCGCAGGCAGCTCCTTGAGAAAGTCCCAAACGAACTTGATATAGAAATCTACAAAAACAAAGAAAAAAGAGCGCCCAAACGCCTCTAAGTGCAGACTGTCTGTACAATATTTATTGACACAAAATACATATATCTCACAATAGGAAATACACTCACAATTTAAAAATTTATAACACACAATGTATACAATCACCCCGTGGGTCTCTCCTTTCCTCCGGCTCCAGTAGCGTTGCGCGTGACGTCAGTGTATAGCTGTGTTAGCTTCTAACCAATCAGGCGGTAACTTCCGTGAATTCCTTTTCCGCTATTGGCCAGTAGTCGCTGGTAGTAAGATTGCTGTCCCAATATAGCGAATAGTCTCTCTCACACCGGAGTGCCAATTTATGGTCCTATGATACACACTCCGGTGTGAGAGAGACTATTCGCTATATTGGGACCCACGGGGTGATTGTATACATCGTGTGTTATAAATTTTTAAATTGTGAGTGTATTTCCTATTGTGAGATATATGTATTTTGTGTCAATAAATATTGTACAGACAGTCTGCACTTAGAGGCGTTTGGGCGCTCTTTTTTCTTTGTTTTTGTAGAATTGTAGGTAGTTTATTTAATTTATTTATTGATAGTGTAGTGTTAGGTTTAATTGTAACTTAGGTTAGGATTTATTTTACAGGTAATTTTGTAATTATTTTGACTAGGTAGCTATTAAATAGTTTTTAACTATTTAATAGCTATTGTACCTGGTTAAAATAATTACAAAGTTGCCTGTAAAATAAATATAAATCCTAAAATAGCTACAATATAATTATAATTTATATTGTAGCTATATTAGGGTTTATTTTACAGGTAAGTATTTAGTTTTAAATAGGAATAATTTATTTAATAAGAGTTAATTTATTTCGTTAGATTTAAATTATATTTAACTTAGGGGGTGTTAGTGTTAGGGTTAGACTTAGCTTTAGGGGTTAATACATTTATTATAGTAGCGTTGAGCTCCGGTCGGCAGATTAGGGGTTAATTATTGTAGGTAGCTGGCGGCGACGTTGTGGGGGGCAGATTAGGGGTTAATAAATATAATATAGGGGTCGGCGGTGTTAGGGGCAGCAGATTAGGGGTACATAACTATAATGTATGTTGCGGCGGTGTACGGAGCGGCAGATTAGGGGTTAATAATAATATGCAGGTGTCAGCGATAGCGGGGGCGGCAGATTAGGGGTTAATAAATATAACATAGTGGTCGGCGATGTTAGGGGCAGCAGATTAGGGGTACATAGGGATAACGTAGCTTGCGGCGGTGTACGGAGAAGCAGATTAGGGGTTAAAAATAATATGCAGGGGTCAGCGATAGCGGGGTAGGCAGATTAGGGGTTAATAAGTGTAAGGTTAGGGGTGTTTAGACTCGGGGTACATGTTAGAGTGTTAGGTGCAGACTTAGGAAGTGTTTCCCCATAGGAAACAATGTAGCTGCGTTAGCTTTTTTGCAGGTGTTAGTTTTTTTTTAGCTCAAACAGCTCCATTGTTTCCTATGGGGGAATCGTGCACGAGCATGTTTTTGAAGCTGGCCGCGTCCGTAAGCACCGCTGGTATCGAGAGTTGCAGTGGTGGTAAATATGCTCTACGCTCCCTTTTTGGAGCCTAACGCAGCCCTTCTGTGAACTCTAAATACCAGCGGTATTTAAAAGGTGCGGGAGAAAAAAAGCACGCGTAGCTAACGCACCCCTTTAACCGCAGAACTCTAAATCTAGCCGTGAGAGATTAAAGCAAATTAGAAAATAGAAATAAATTGGAAGGTTGTTTAAAATTGTATTCTCTATGGCCTAGATTTGGAGTTTGGCGGTAGCCGTGAAAACCAGCGTTTTCCTAACGCTGGTTTTAGGCTACCGCCGGTATTTGGAGTCAGTCAAAAAAGGGTCTAATGCTCACTTTTCAGCTGCGACTTTTCCATACCGCAGATCCCCTTACGTCAATTGCGTATCCTATCTTTTCAATGGGATCTTTCTAACTCTGGTATTTAGAGTCGTGTCTGAAGTGAGCGTTAGAAATCTAACGACAAAACTCCAGCCGCAGAAAAAAGTCAGTAGTTAAGAGCTTTCTGGGCTAACGCCGGTTCATAAAGCTCTTAACTACTGTGCTCTAAAGTACACTAACACCCATAAACTACCTATGTACCCCTAAACCGAGGTCCCCCCACATCGCCGCCACTCGATTACATTTTTTTAACCCCTAATTTGCCGACCGCCACCTACGTTATACTTATGTACCCCTAATCTGCTGCCCCTAACACCGCCGACCCCTATATTATATTTATTAACCCCTAACCTGCCCCCCACAATGTCGCCACCAGCTACCTACAATAATTAACCCCTAATCTGCTGACCGCAAAGCGCCGCTACTTACGTTATCGTTATGTACCCCTAATCTGCTGCCCCTAACACCGCCGACCCCTATATTATATTTATTAACCCCAAATCTGCCCCCCACAACGTCGCCTCCACCTGCCTACACTTATTAACTCCTAATCTGCCGAGCGGACCGCACCGCTATTATAATAAAGTTATGAACCCCTAATCCGCCTCACTAACCCTATAATAAATAGTATTAACCCCTAATCTGCCCTCCCTAACATCGCCGACACCTAACTTCAAACATTAACCCCTAATCTGCAAACTGGAGCTCACCGCTATTCTAATAAATGTATTAACCCCTAAAGCTAAGTCTAACCCTAACACCCCCCTAAGTTAAATATAATTTACATCTAACGAAATTAATTAACTCTTATTAAATAAATTATTCCTATTTAAAGCTAAATACTTACCTGTAAAATAAATCCTAATATAGCTACAATATAATACATATTATATTATTATTATTATATTAACCCCTAATCTGCCCCCCTTAACGTCGCCTCCACCTGCCTACACTTATTAACCCCTAATCTGCCGAGCGGACCGCACCGCTACTATAATAAAGTTATTAACCCCTAATCCGCCTCACTAACCCTATAATAAATAGTATTAACCCCTAATCTGCCCTCCCTAACATCGCCGACACCTAACTTCAATTATTAACCCCTAATCTGCCGACCGGAGCTCAATGTATTAACCCCTAAAGCTAAGTCTAACCCTAACACTAACACCCCCCTAAGTTAAATATAATTTACATCTAACGAAATTAATTAACTCTTATTAAATAAATTATTCCTATTTAAAGCTAAATACTTACCTGTAAAATAAATCCTAATATAGCTACAATATAAATTATATTTATATTATAGCTATTTTAGGATATATATTTATTTTACAGGTAACTTGGTATTTATTTTAACCAGGAACAATAGCTAAAATAGTTAAAATAATTACAAAATTACCTGTAAAATAAATCCTAACCTAAGTTACGATTAAACCTAACACTACACTATCAATAAATTAATTAAATAAAATACCTACAATTACCTACAATTAAACCTAACACTACACTATCAATAAATTAATTAAATACAATATCTACAAATAAATACAATGAAATAAACTAACTAAAGTACAAAAAATAAAAAAGAACTAAGTTACAAAAAATAAAAAAATATTTACAAACATCAGAAAAATATTACAACAATTTTAAACTAATTACACCTACTCTAAGCCCCCTAATAAAATAACAAAGCCCCCCAAAATAAAAAAATGCCCTACCCTATTCTAAATTACTAAAGTTCAAAGCTCTTTTACCTTACCAGCCCTGAACAGGGCCCTTTGCGGGGCATGCCCCAAAGAATTCAGCTCTTTTGCCTGTAAAAAAAACACATACAATACCCCCCCCCAACATTACAACCCACCACCCACATACCCCTAATCTAACCCAAACCCCCCTTAAATAAACCTAACACTAAGCCCTTGAAGATCTTCCTACCTTATCTTCACCATATCAGGTTCACCGATCGATCCAGAAGAGCTCCTCCGATGTCCTGATCCAAGCCCAAGCGGAGGGCTGAAGAGGTCCATGATCCGGCTGAAGTCATCATCCAAGCGGGAGCTGAAGAGGTCCATGATCCGGCTGAAGTCTTCATCCAAGCGGGAGCTGAAGAGGTCCATGATCCGGCTGAAGTCTTCTATCAACGGCATCTTCAATCTTCTTTCTTCGGGAGCCATCATCTTCCATCCGAAGCGGAACATCCTCTTCTCCCGATGCCTACTCGCCGAATGACGGTTCCTTTAAATGACGTCATCCAAGATGGCGTCCCTCGAATACCGATTGGCTGATAGGATTCTATCAGCCAATCGGAATTAAGGTAGGAATATTCTGATTGGCTGATGGAATCAGCCAATAGAATGCGAGCTCAATCTGATTGGCTTTTCAGCCGCGACTTTTCCATACCGCAGATCCCCTTACGTCAATTGCGTATCCTATCTTTTCAATGGGATCTTCCTAACTCCGGTATTTAGAGTCGTGGCTGAAGTGAGCGTTAGAATTCTAACGACAAAACTCCAGCCGCAGAAAAAAGTCAGTAGTTAAGAGCTTTCTGGGCTAACGCCGGTTTATAAAGCTCTTAACTACTGTGCTCTAAAGTACACTAACACCCATAAACTACCTATGTACCCCTAAACCGAGGTCCCCCCACATCGCCGCCACTCGATTAAATTTTTTAACCCCTAATCTGCCGACCGCCACCTACGTTATCCTTATGTACCCCTAATCTGCTGCCCCTAACACCGCCGACCCCTATATTATATTTATTAACCCCTAATCTGCCCCCCACAACATCCCCGCCAGCTACCTACACTTATTAACCCCTAATCTGCCGTCCACACGCCGCCGCCAGCTACATTATAGCTATGTACCCCTAATCTGCTGCCCTAACATCGCCGACCCCTATATTATATTTATTAACCCCTAATCTACCCCCCTCAACATCGCCTCCACCTGCCTACACTTATTAACCCCTAATCTGCCGACCGCAAAGAGCCGCCACCTACATTACAGGGAGTGCAGAATTATTAGGCAAGTTGTATTTTTGAGGATTAATTTTATTATTGAACAACAACCATGTTCTCAATGAACCCAAAAAACTCATTAATATCAAAGCTGAATAGTTTCGGAAGTAGTTTTTAGTTTGTTTTTAGTTATAGCTATTTTAGGGGGATATCTGTGTGTGCAGGTGACTATTACTGTGCATAATTATTAGGCAACTTAACAAAAAACAAATATATACCCATTTCAATTATTTATTTTTACCAGTGAAACCAATATAACATCTCAACATTCACAAATATACATTTCTGACATTCAAAAACAAAACAAAAACAAATCAGTGACCAATATAGCCACCTTTCTTTGCAAGGACACTCAAAAGCCTGCCATCCATGGATTCTGTCAGTGTTTTGATCTGTTCACCATCAGCATTGCGTGCAGCAGCAACCACAGCCTCCCAGACACTGTTCAGAGAGGTGTACTGTTTTCCCTCCTTGTAAATCTCACATTTGATGATGGACCACAGGTTCTCAATGGGGTTCAGATCAGGTGAACAAGGAGGCCATGTCATTAGATTTTCTTCTTTTATACCTTTTCTTGCCAGCCACGCTGTGGAGTACTTGGACGCGTGTGATGGAACATTGTCCTGCATGAAAATCATGTTTTTCTTGAAGGATGCAGACTTCTACCTTAGTGTTAGGTTTATTTAAGGGGGGTTTGGGTTAGATTAGGGGTTTGTGGGTGGTGGGTTGTAATGTTGGGGGGGGGTATTGTATGTTTTTTTTTTACAGGCAAAAGAGCTGAATTCTTTGGGGCATGCCCCGCAAAGGGCCCTGTTCAGGGCTGGTAAGTTAAAAGAGCTTTGAACTTTTGTAATTTAGAATAGGGTAGGGCATTTTTTTTATTTTGGGGGGCTTTCTTATTTTATTAGGGGTCTTAGAGTAGGTGTAATTAGTTTAAAATTGTTGTAATATTTTTCTAATGTTTGTAAATATTTTTTTATTTTTTGTAACTTAGTTCTTTTTTATTTTTTGTACTTTAGTTAGTTTATTTAATTGTAGTTATTTGTAGGTATTGTATTTAATTCATTTATTGATAGTGTAGTGTTAGGTTTAATTGTAGGTAATTGTAGGTATTTTATTTAATTAATTTATTGATAGTGTAGTGTTAGGTTTAATTGTAACTTAGGTTAGGATTTATTTTACAGGTAATTTTGTAATTATTTTAACTATTTTAGCTATTAAATAGTTCTTAACTATTTAATAGCTATTGTACCTGGTTAAAATAAATACAAAGTTACCTGTAAAATAAATATAAATCCTAAAATAGCTATAATATAATTATAATTTATATTGTAGCTATATTAGGATTTATTTTACAGGTAAGTATTTAGCTTTAAATAGGAATAATTTATTTAATAAGAGTTAATTAATTTTGTTAGATTTAAATTATATTTAACTTAGGGGGGTGTTAGTGTTAGGGTTACACTTAGCTTTAGGGGTTAATACATTTATTAGAATAGCAGTGAGCTCCAGTCGGCAGATTAGGGGTTAATGTTTGAAGTTAGGTGTCGGCGATGTTAGGGAGGGCAGATTAGGGGTTAATACTATTTATTATAGGGTTAGTAAGGCGGATTAGGGGTTCATTTCTGTATTATAATAGCGGTGCGGTCCGGTCGGCAGATTAGGGGTTAATAAGTGTAGGCAGGTGGAGGCGACGTTGTGGGCGGCAGATTAGGGGTTAATAAATATAATATAGGGGTCGGCGGTGTTAGGGACAGCAGATTAGGGGTACATAGGGATAATGTAAGTAGTGGCGGTTTACGGAGCGGCAGATTAGGGGTTAATAATAATATGCAGGGGTCAGCAATAGCGGGGGCGGTATATTAGGGGTTAATAAGTGTAAGGTTAGGGGTGTTTAGACTCGGGGTACATGTTAGAGTGTTAGGTGCAGATGTAGGAAGTGTTTCCCCATAGGAAACAATGGGGCTGCGTTAGGAGCTGAACGCGGCTTTTTTGCAGGTGTTAGGTTTTTTTTCAGCTCAAACAGCCCCATTGGTTCCTATGGGGGAATCGTGCACGAGCACGTTTTTGAGGCTGGCCGCGTCCGTAAGCAACTCTGGTATCGAGAGTTGAAGTTGCGTTAAATATGCTCTACGCTCCTTTTTTGGAGCCTAACGCAGCCATTCTGTGGACTCTCAATACCAGAGTTATTTTAAAGGTGCGGCCAGAAAAAAGCCAGCGTTAGATACGCGGGTCGTTACCGACAAAACTCTAAATCTAGCCGTATGTGAATCATGAAAGAAAAATTTGGTGTTTCATGTAACTTTAATACATCATGCAAACAAAAATGTCAGTGCTATATTAGTCTCACACCCCAAACAACAAAGTAATGTGGTTTAAACACAGGATACAAGCATAAATAAAAAGAGAGTGATATGAATATATAAAACATATATAAATAGTCACCAATGTCCATCAGTGGAAAAACTTGATACAAAAGAGAAGGAGGTGCAGCTATATTCAAAATCTGTGAAGATATAATGAATAAAAAGTGCAGCTCTGACTCAAGTGATTCATTAAACAAATAGTAAGCACACATTACTCTCTGTGCTTACAAGACAGAATAAAAGAAAATGCACATAACAAATGTATCCTTATGGTGCCTGTAGTCCTCCGCACATGTGTGCTGTGTTCAGCCAAGTGGAGTTAACCAGCTGCTTGATGTTTGGTTTTGGCCGCGGGCTCTTCAAACACAAACACTCGCCTAGATTACGAGTTTTGCGGTAAGCTGAAAAAGCAGCATTATCAGGTCCTAACGCTGCTTTTTGAAGCCCTCTGGTATTATGAGTCTTGCAGGTTTAGGGGCACCGCACACTTTTTTGGCCTGAACGCAAAGCAACTTACGTAAATCTTGTAAAGGCTTTTTCGATGGGACTTGCATAGCGCTGATATTACAAGTTTGTCCTAGGAGGCAGAAAAATTAGGGGTACACCCTATCCCGTCAAGATTCCTAACGCATTTTAAAGTCAGTAGTTATGAGTTTTATGGTTAAAATCTGTAGCATAAAACTCATAACTAAAGTGCTAAAAAGTACACTAACACACATAAACTAACTATTAACCCCTAAACCGAGGCCCTCCCACATTGCAAACACTATAATAAAAATATTAACCCCTAATCTGCCGCTCCGGACACCGTCGCAACTAGAATAAACATATTAACCCCTAAACCGCCACACTCCCGCCTCACAAACACTAGTTAAATATTATTAACCCCTAATCTGCCGCCCCTAACATCGCTGCCACCTACTTAGATTTATTAACCCCTTATCTGCCGCCCCCAAAGTCGCCACTATACTAAATGTATTAACCCCTAAACCTAAGTCTAACCCTAACACCCCCTAACTTAAATAGAATTAAAATAAATCTAAATAAAAATTACTATCATTAACTAAATTTTTCCTATTTAAAACTAAATACTTACCTGTTAAATAAACCTAAGCTAGCTACAATATAACTAATAGTTACATTGTAGCTATCTTAGGATTTATTTTTATTTTACAGGCAAGTTTGTATTTATTTTAACTAGGTAGAATAGTTACTAAATAGTTATTAACTATTTAATAACTACTTAGCTAAAATAAATACAAATTTACCTGTAAAATAAAACCTACCTAAGTTACACTAACACCTAACACTACACTACAATTGAATTAATGACCTCAATTAAATACAATTAAATAAATTAAATACAATTACCTAAAGTACAAAAAAAACAAAACACTAAATTACAGAAAATAAAAAACAAATTACAAGATCTTTAAACTAATTACACCTAATCTAATAGCCCTATGAAAATAAAAAAGCCCACCAGAAATAAAAAAAACCCTAGCCTGAACTATACTACCAATAGACCTTAAAAGGGCCTTTTGCTGGGGAATTGCCCCCAAGAAATCAGCTCTTTTACCTGTAAAAAAAAATACACACAACCCCCACAACAGTAAAACACACCACCCACACAACCAACCCCCCAAATGAAACCCTAACTAAAAAAACCTAAGCTCCCCATTGCCCTGAAAAGGGCATTTGGATGGGTATTGCCCTTAAAAGGGCATTTAGTTCTATTGTGGTCCAAAGCCCTAACCTAAAAAGAAAACCCACCCAATACACTCTTAAAAAATCCTAACACTAACCCCCGAAGATCCACTTACCGGGAGAAGTCTTCATCCAACCGGCAAGATGTCCTCAACGAAGCCGGCAGAAGTTGTCCTTCAGATGGGCAGAAGTGGTCCTCTAGACAAGCAGAAGTCTTCATCCAGACGGCATCTTCTATCTTCATCCTCCTCCATCTTCAAGACATCCGGCGCGGAGCATCCTCTTCTAACGACGACTACACGATGAATGAAGGTACCTTTAAGTGACGTCATCCAAGATGGCGTCCCTTAGATTCCGATTGGCTGATAGAATTCTATCAGCCAATCAGAATTAAAGTTGAAAAAATCCTATTGGCTGATTGGATCAGCCAATAGGATTGAACTTCAATCCTATTGGCTGATCCAATCAGCCAATAGGATTGAGCTCGCATTCTTTTGGCTGATTGGAACAGCCAATAGGATTGAAGTTCAATCATATTGGCTGATTGCATCAACCAATAGGATTTTTTCAACCTTAATTCCGATTGGCTGATTTCTATCCGCCAATCGGAATCTAAGGGACGCCATTTTGGATGACATCACTTTAAGGTACCTTTATTCGTCGGGTAGTCATCGTTGGAAGAAGATGCTCCCCGCCGGATGTCTTGAAGATGGACCCGCTCCGTGTCGGAAGGATGAAGATAGAAGATGCCATCTGGATGAAGGCTTCTGCCTGTCTGGAGGACCACTTCTGGGAGGACCACTTCTGCCCGTCAGGAGGGTTTTATTTGGGGGGTTCGTTGTGTGGGTGGTGGGTTTTACTGTTGGGGTGGTTGTGTGTATTTTTTTTACAGGTAAAAGAGATGATTTCTTGGGGGCAATGCCCCGCAAAAGGCCCTTTTAAGGGCTATTGGTAGTTTAGTTTAGGCTAGGATTTTTTTATTTTGTGTGGGCTCTTTTTATTTTGATAGGGCTATTATATTAGGTGTAATTAATTTAAAGATCTTGTAATTTGTTTTTTATTTTCTGTAATTTAATTGTATTTAATTTAGGTCATTAATTTAATTGTAGTTTAAGGTTAGGTGTTAGTGTAACTTAGGTTAGGTTTTATTTTACAGGTAAATGTGTATTTATTTTAGCTAGGTAGTTATTAAATAGTTAATAACTATTTAGTAACTATTCTACAACCAATGAACACATCTCAGCGGATATTTAAATTCTGTCCCGGGAACAACTAGTACCTTGAAAAAGCCCTATCTAACGGGTGAAACGCTTAGATTGAATCTGTGTTGTATCCTTCTAAGGACTTTATCTTCAATTTAAGAATCTAGGTACCTAGCTTTCTATATTTGTTGCCCGCGCGTGTTCCACGCTAAGTGCGGGTCTGTGAATCTCCTTCCCCCTTCTGAACTGGGATCCATTTGGCATACCACGGACGCTGGAGTGACGAGCAGTCTCCATTCACGCTGACAGGTTCAGCCGATACTAGTAGAAGAGAGAAGTACTGGGAGACTTTGCCTACCCGTGTCTAATCTTCAATATCGAGAACCATAAGATTGTCAGTAAGCCGCTTTGAAAAAGAAGGTGTGAGTAAGAATAAGATGTATAAAATCTGATATTAAGGTGTTTAAAACCCATTTTCGAATCACTCTTCAGGGGGTCATATCAGCGTTATATCACAATTCCACATTTTTTTATTTTGTGTGGGCTCTTTTTATTTTGATAGGGCTATTATATTAGGTGTAATTAATTTAAAGATCTTGTAATTTGTTTTTTATTTTCTGTAATTTAATTGTATTTAATTTAGGTCATTAATTTAATTGTAGTTTAAGGTTAGGTGTTAGTGTAACTTAGGTTAGGTTTTATTTTACAGGTAAATGTGTATTTATTTTAGCTAGGTAGTTAATTAAATAGTTAATAACTATTTAGTAACTATTCTACAACCAATGAACACATCTCAGCGGATATTTAAATTCTGTCCCGGGAACAACTAGTATCTTGAAAAAGCCCTATCTAACGGGTGAAACGCTTAGATTGAATCTGTGTTGTATCCTTCTAAGGACTTTATCTTCAATTTAAGAATCTAGGTACCTAGCTTTCTATATTTGTTGCCCGCGCGTGTTCCACGCTAAGTGCGGGTCTGTGAATCTCCTTCCCCCTTCTGAACTGGGATCCATTTGGCATACCACGGACGCTGGAGTGACGAGCAGTCTCCATTCACGCTGACAGGTTCAGCCGATACTAGTAGAAGAGAGAAGTACTGGGAGACTTTGCCTACCCGTGTCTAATCTTCAATATCGAGAACCATAAGATTGTCAGTAAGCCGCTTTGAAAAAGAAGGTGTGAGTAAGAATAAGATGTATAAAATCTGATATTAAGGTGTTTAAAACCCATTTTCGAATCACTCTTCAGGGGGTCATATCAGCGTTATATCACAATTCCACATTTTTTCATGCTGACCCTATTTGTTAGAATTGCAACACTTGTCTGATCAGCTATTACAAGAAACTTTGTAACACATCATGGATTGGGACAAATTGGTTCCTGACTGGAGACTTAAATTTATTTTGTATCCAATATTTGCTGAATCAATTCAAACATATGCGCAACACTTTTTCTAACTTTTTTTAGGGTGGTATTCCAGTCTTATTTTAATTATTTTATTTTTATATGTATTAGGGAGACGTCCCTTTTATCTTTCTCATAATTTGTATTGTAATAATATTGCACTGTATTTTTATTCTGTAGTAAAGTTGTTAACTTTAAATTCAGTTGTGTCTATCTTTATATTTGACTAAGTGTGGTGGAAAACTTAGCTTTTCAGCGCCCTCTTTTTCCTCTAGCTTTTGTTAATAAATGTAGGTAGGTTGCGGCGACATTGGGGGAGGGAGAATAGGGGTTAATAATTATAATGTAGGTGTCGGCGATGTTGGGGGCAGCAGATTAGGGGTTAATAAGTATAATGTAGGTGGCGGCGATGTCCGGAGCGGCAGATTAGGGGTTAAAAAAATATAATGTAGGTGTCGGCGATGTCTGGGGCGGCAGATTAGGGCTTAATAAGTATAAGATTAAGGGTGTTTAGACTAGGGGTTCATGTTAGGGTGTTAGGTGTTAACATAAAATGTATTTCCCCTTAGAAATCAATGGGGCTGCGTTACTGAGCTAAACGCTGCTTTTTTGCAGGTGTTAGACTTTTTCTCAGCTGGCTCTCCCCATTGATGTCTATGGGGAAATCGTACACAAGCACGTATAACCAGCTCACCGCTTACTTAAGCAGCGCTGGTATTGGAGTGCAGTGTGGAGCTCAATTTTGCTCTACGCTCACTTCTTGCCTGTTAACGGCGGGTTGATAAAAACCCGTAATACCAGCTCTGCAGGTAAGTGAGCGGTGAGAATAAACTGCAAGTTAGCACCGCACCCCTGTTACCACAAAACTCGCAATCTAGCCAACTGTTACTAGGAACTTGCTGACTTCATGACTGAATGCACAGAAGCTCCAAAGGACCAGAAAACCTCAATGCATTTCTCCCGCTAAGCGTACAGGCTTTCTCAAGAGGAATGAACAAAATGGAGAATCGAGGAGCACAATCAAATCAAACTTTGCTTTTATTAATCCATGTTAAAAAATGCCATACAAAAAGTTTAGGTAGAATTTAGCTGATGTCAGATCACTGCTATATGGGCTTTTATATTTATCCACAATGTGATTAATACAAGTGCACTGCCGTCACAATTAAGTCCCCTGGCAACAAAATTCCAAAACACTAGAGAGAAATACATACATATACAAATATGTTCACACTTTATCCCACAAATGCAACAATTAAAGAATGATAAGAAATA
The DNA here is from genome assembly GCF_027579735.1 of Bombina bombina. NCBI lineage: Eukaryota > Metazoa > Chordata > Amphibia > Anura > Bombinatoridae > Bombina > Bombina bombina. The sequence continues at coordinate 1,181,546,376 of NC_069501.1, read as the reverse complement.
ACTTAATAGCATTAATAACATAAATTAATACTTTAAATACTAAATAATCATAAATATAAATGTAAATATAAAATGTACTTAATGCATAGTAAAAGCCCATATTATCTGTAAGATTTATTTATACACTAGATAAAACATCTAGCTAGAATTTCTATTAGATGAAAAAGGATTTTCCATCAGGCATTACAAAGATTCACTATTGGCAAACTATATAATACATTGTTTGGGTCAAATGATAGTACCTCTATAATTATAATGTTTTATATTATTTAATTATTTAATTATACCATTATTTTATATTACAACCCTTAGTAAGCTCACAAAAGCTTAGAACAAGTGTGTACAAGAAAACACATAGAATATGTTATAAATAAGCTGCAATATCTTCTAAATTTAAACCATTTGGGTACACACTTTTTAAATTATGTATCCAAAAGGTCTCTTATTTTCTCAAGAGTTGCAAGAAATATTGTGGTACTCTGTGTTTATCATACTTTATATTATATAAATGCTTATTGGACCTGGTACACACTTTTTGTACGCCCTATATAAAGCTTCTCACATCCGCAGTTTAATAAATAATAGAATTACAGGTGCACCGGCATTTAATTTTGAAAGATTTAGATTTATCTGAATTCTGAAAACTACAGTTTTTATTTATATATTTACACATATTACACACTGGTTTACCACATGTATATGTTCCTTCCTTTAAACTCCACCAGTTGTCACATTATTTTGTTTGATCAGCTTTAACCTACTCAGTGCTAACATGTTTTTAAGATTTCTTGCTCTTTTGAAGGTAATTATAGGTTCCTCAGTTAATTGGGTTTGAATTATGGGATCTGGTTTTAAAATACCCCAATATTTAGTAAAGAATTGTCATTAATTGTATGTCCATTATAGGTGGTTACAAATCTTATTTTCTTCCCTCTTATTGGATGGCCCTACATCAATATTAGTTGTCTGGTCAGGATCTATTTTTATCTATCACTCTATCTCATGCATTGTATACTAAAGATTCATTGTAGCCTTTCTCTATAATTGTATCTCTCATAATTTAGGCTTCTTTCAACTAGACTCCCTCATGGGTGCAATTCTTCTTCAGTCTTAAAAATTGCCTGAAAGGGATGTTATCTTTCCATTTGTAAAAGTGGGCACTTTTGTTGTTAATGAAACAATTTTTGTCCAAGGACATTTTGTAAAGTATGCTGGTACCCTTTCCATAAGATGACTATATCATCTATATACCTATGATATTTTATTACATTTGCTTTAAAGGGATTGTTTGCCCAAATACATTTATTTTCAATGTAGTTCCTCTATTCTGTCTATAATACACCTTTTCAAACTCCAAAAAATTGTGCTCCAAAGTAAAGCGTATACTTTGTAATACAAATGACACATGTTCATCAGGCATATTCCAGCATATAAGTTATGTTTTTACTGCTTTAATACCATTTTCATGAGGTATACAATGATGTAATATCACATGTAAGCCAGCAGAAATCTTTCTGCCATTCAATGCCCGCAAATATTTTGATGACTTGGGTTGTATTTTTGAGAAATAATCTAGCCTTTTTTACTATTGGTTGGAGAAAATGATCAATGTATTTAGATAAATTATCACTGATTGAACCAATACCAGAAATAATAGGTCGACCTGGAGGATTTAACAGATTCTTATGGATCTTGAGTAGATGGTACAAAATAAGAAGTTTTGGGTATGGTTCAATCAGGAAATTCAACTCATCGTTAGTTAAAACCCCACTTTCCTGAGCAGCTTTTAACAACGTATTTAATTCTCTCTGATATAGTTTGTGGGGTCTTGCTGTATGTTTTTTGATCATTCAATAATTTAACTTTAATACATTGAAGGCATCTTAATGGGACAGTAAACACTTTGGTATATTAATATTTCACAGCAGATGGCATGACTAAGGGGTTAACCCCAAAATGTTGCTATTTTAACAAGGGTCTTTAATAAAGATTTTACTTTTTACCACACTGTGCTGGTGATCTGTACACATTTGCATTTAAATAATATCATTTTGTGCTGTAATACTTTTATTGTTTTGCTTTGTTTCATTATCATATCCTCCCTTCAGATGATAATTATTACAATGGGTATCCTATATCGAAATGAATAGTGAGAAGTGTAAATATGATAAACTAATTGTAACTTTAATCTTTAATTGAATGAACAAATGTATCAGAGAATGCAATAATGTTGTTCATAAATTCATGTGGTTAATATCTGTTCTCTAGATGGAAAGGCTTTTCTGCAGGCATGAAGGCTTTAGATTTACATTAGCAATAAAGACCCAGGAATATCCCTATAAGTTGATCGATTGTGGAGTCAGCCAACTATGTAAGCTTTATTTTTTTTCTTGGCCAATCCTGATCCCAGGTAAAATATTTACGAAATATGCCAATGCTGGCTTGGATCAGTAGTACTTGCTAGTACTTTAACTTTATTTCAGTTTAAGCTGATTTGCTGTCTAGTAGTTGTTCCCCCAAATAAATTAATGGATACATTTTTTTTTGTCTGTGCACATCTACAAATTGTGGGACAGTAATTGCAAATTAATTAATTTAAAGAGACAGTAGCACTACATTGAGCTGCAGTCATTTCTGGCATCCAAAGTAAATGCACATTCTAATGCAAAATGGCCATTCCTTAATTTGTTACAACAACTCACCAATTGCCAGCTGCAATATGTTTGGGAGCAGCAAGCTTTGGATTTTACGAAGGTGTTAAACCCTTTTTCGAGAGGTTGAAGACACAATTATCCAGGGTCAGTAACAGGGGTATATTATGGCCTAGGCCAACAAGGTCGGTGCCTAGGGCAGCAGATTTGTGAGGGGCAGCACATCTGCCCTAACCTCTCTCTAAAAGCCAGCACACAGTACAGTGAGCGATAAAGTGCAAGCTTTCACAGAGAAGACCAGGCACGTGCACTGATTAAGGTCGCTCTTTACAGGCAGTCCTCTTTTAAACTGTTCAATTAGAGCCGCCGGCATTTTTGCAGTATAAGCGTTCTTGGTGATAAACTTGCCCAGGATATCCTTACAAGTTGAGGCTGGAGGAGAAGAACTTGTGCCGATATGGTGCCTTACCTTGTCAGCTGTGGTGGGTCTACGAGCGCAGTGCTTATTGCAGGTCTTAGCAGCTGATAGACTGGATGCGTCTGTGTACTGCTTAGATCAGCTTGTGACGTCTAATTATAAACTCTCAGTGCTAATGTATGTTAGCTACTAATAGCTTTATCTGCATTCATAAACCCATGGAGTAAATAGTAAACGGACACTTAAAAAGTTTCATTACTTGAATGATGGTAATTACTGTATGTTGTTGCATGTGAAGGGCAGTGATTGTTTCAAAGTGTATTCTTCTTTCCCTCCCTTCCTCTCCCTTCTTTCTCTCTCCCTTCCTCCCTCAACTTATTCCCTCCCTTCTTTCTCTCAACTCCCTCTATTGCTCCTTTCTTTCCCTCCCCATTTTCTCCTCTTCCTTCCCAATTTTCACTTCTCTCTCCCTCCCTTTTTTCCTTTCCCTCCCTTTTCTCCCCTCCCCTTCTTTTCTCTCCCTTCTCTCAAGGATAAAATGGTATGAGATGCATGCAATTCAACCCACCTGTATGCAAGTGTTTTGTTAGCCCATTTTCTTTTAAATTATGAAAAATAAATAAATAAAACAAAACATTTTACACACTGACCCCAAAAATATTGAGGGGGAAAAAAGGCCTAAAACCTGTGTGGGTGGGGGGGAGGGGGCAGCAGAATTTTGAGTGCCTAGGGCAGCACAAAACCTAAATAAGCCACTGGTCAGTAACACAGAATTTATTTTTTCTGACAAATTAGAACATTGGTCATTTTTGCATCAGAATATCCCTTTAATTGAATGAACCATGTGTCCCCCTGTTACAGATAAACAGAAGGCTTAGTATATACGTGTGAAAGTGCAACACACAAAGATCTGGATTTGCACATACCTGTATATCCTGCTGAAATGAAGTGAAAACCGATGCCAGCGGCCATATTCAGCATTCATTTAGCAAACGATTGCCTAATCTAACATTTTACCCATGCGTAATACACAGCTCTATGTGTCAACAGAAGCTATCACATTTGACAGTAATTCATTATCACATTTTTTCTTTTAGTTTAATCACTATCAAATATAGACAGCATTGTGCAGATATTGACTTGTGCTGAAGAGTGATATACAGAAGTAATCAGCTGAATGGCGCTGCAAATCTCATGGGCAGAAATAAACACTGTGTTTTCCTCTTTTGAACAGATGGCGTTAATAGCAAGAAATGGCCTGCAAAACCGCTGATGAACAAACCAAGCCCTTGTATAAGGAGAGACAAAGAAGACAAGATGCATTCCTAGGATTCGTTCTCATTTGTTACTACCCATTGCATGTGTTGTTATGTATAATTTGTTGAGGTAACTGTGCTATACATTTTATATTCATTCTGTTATACCACTCTTCTTAAAGAGACGGTAAACACATTATAATTACATTTCTTCTGCAGTCTTGCATTAGATCAACATATCACCAAAGTCTGAAGATTTTAAGAATAGATTAACCCCTTATTTTATTTTTTTTAAAGTGAAACACCACTGACCGTGTTGCTTATTTAAAGAAGCGAATCTGAACGGTAACTGGAGTAGACAGGACTTGCTGCTATTCTTTTGTTAGTAAAACTGCATTGTTTTGCAGTTTATTATCAAGTTCTCTCTGCTGAAAGAAATAAGGAACATATATGTGGCAGGGATAAGTTTGTTATATGCCATGCACGCTTTTAGTTATTTAGAATCAAAATTCCTTAGTTTTAGTTGAGGATTGTTAAAGGGACACTGAACCCAATTTTTTTCTGTCATAGTTCAGATAGAGCATGCAATTTTAAGCAACTTTCTAATTTACTCCTATTATCAATTTTTCTTCATTCGCTTGCTATCTTTATTTGAAAAAGAAGGCATCTAAGCTTTTTTTTTTGGTTCAGACCCTGGACAGCACTTTTTGTTGGTGGATAAATTTATCAACCAATCAGCAAGAACAACCCAGGTTGTTCACCAAAAATGGGCTGGCATCTAAACTTAAATTCTTGCATTTCAAATAAAGATACCAAGAGAATGAAGAAAATTTCATAATAGGTGTAAATTAGAAAGTTGCTTAAAATGTCATGCTCTATCTGAATCACAAAAGACAAAATTTGGGTTTAATGTCCATTTAAATACCATAGAATTGCTTAATTTACCTGGCTGTATCATGTGGCAGCCATCAGCCAATTACATAACTGTGTAATTTTGCACATGCTCAGTAGGAGCTGGAGCCTCAGAAAGTATGCATATAAAAAGATGGAACACAAATTGATAGTAGAAGTAAAAGTTTAAACTTTCATGCTCTAGCTAAACCATGAAAGTTTAATTTTGACTTTAGTGTCCCTTTAGTAGTGATGTCGCGAATAGTTCGCTGGCGAATAGTTCCCGGCGAACATAGCATGTTCGCGTTCGCCACGGCGGGTGAACATATGCGATGTTCGATCCGCCCCCTATTCGTTATCATTGAGTAAACTTTGACCCTGTACCTCACAGTCAGCAGACACATTCCAGCCAATCAGCAGCAGACCCTCCCTCCCAGTCCCTCCCACCTCCTGGACAGCATCCATTTTAGATTCATTCGGAAGCTGCATTCTTAGTGAGAGGAGGGACAGTGTAGCTGCTGATGATTTAATAGGGAAATCGATAGCTAGGCTAGTGTATTCAGTGTCCACTACAGTCCTGAAGGACTCATCTGATCTCTGCTGTAAGGACAGCACCCCAAAAAGCCCTTTTTAGGGCTAGAACATCAGTCTGCTTTTTTTTTTTCCCTGTGTAATCTAATTGCAGTTGCCTGCCTGCCAGCGTGTGTGTCAGGCTCACAGCGTATACTGTGCCCACTTGCCCAGTGCCACCACTCATATCTGGTGTAGCAGGTGGTGGGGGTTGGTCTGTGGGGGGGGGGGAAGCTACACTACAGAAAAAAAACAAACAGAAAAAACTACTTTTTTTTGCAAACTGGGTACTGGCAGACAGCTGCCAGTACCCAAGATGGCCGCCAATAAGGCAGATGGGGAGGGTTAGAGAGCTGTTTTGGGGGGATCAGGGAGGTTGGGGGCTAAGGGGGATGCTACACCACAGCATATGTAAATATGCTAAAAAAAAATAAAAAAAATAAAAACATTTTATTTTAGTACTGGCAGACTTTCTGCCAGTTCTTATGATGGCGGGGACAATTGTGGGGGAGGGAAGGGAGCTGTTTGGGAGGGATCAGGGGGTCTGATGTGTCAGGTGGGAGGCTGATCTCTACACTAAAGCTAAAATTAACCCTGCAAGCTCCCTACAAACTACCTAATTAACCCCTTCACTGCTAGCCATAATACACGTGTGATGCTCAGCAGCATTTAGCGGCCTTCTAATTACCAGAAAGCAACGCCAAAGTCATATATGTCTGCTATTTCTGAACAAAGGGGATCCCAGAGAAGCATTTACAACCATTTGTGCCATAATTGCACAAGCTGTTTGTAAATAATTTCAGTGAGAAACCTAAAATTGCAAAAAAATTTAAGTTTTTTTTAAATTTGATCGCATTTGGCAGTGAAATGGTGGCATTAAATATACCAAAATAGGCCTAGATCAATACTTTGGGTTTTCTACTACACTACACTTAAGCTAAAATTAACTCTACAAGCTCCCTACATGCTCCCTAATTAACCCCTTCACTGCTGGGCATAAAACACGTGTGGTGCGCAGTGGCATTTAGCAGCCTTCGAATTACCAAAAAGCAAGGCCAAAGCCATATAAGTCTGCTATTTCTGAACAAAGGAGATCCCAGAGAAGCATTTACAACCATTTATGCCATAATTGCATAAGTTGTTTGTAAATAATTTCTGTGAGAAACCTAAAGTTTGTGAAAAAGTGAACAATTTTTTTTTTATTTGATCGCATTTGGCGGTTAAATGGTGGCATGAAATATACCAAAATGGGCCTAGATCAATACTTTGGGTTGTCTACTACAGTACATTTAAGCTAAAATTAACTCTACAAGCTCCCTACATGCTCCCTAATTAACCCCTTCACTGCTGGGCATAAAACACGTGTGGTGCGCAGTGGCATTTAGCAGCCTTCCAATTACCAAAAAGCAACGCCAAAGCCATATAAGTCTGCTATTTCTGAACAAAGGGGATCCCAGAGAAGCATTTACAACCATTTATGCCATAATTGCATACGTTTTTTGTAAATAATTTCTGTGAGAAACCTAAAGTTTGTGAAAAAGTGAACAAATTTTTTTTATTTGATCGTATTTGGCGGTGAAATGGTGGCATGAAATATACCAAAATGGGCCTAGATCAATACTTTGGGTTGTCTACTACACTACACTTAAGCTAAAATTAACTCTACAAGCTCCCTACATGCTCCCTAATTAACCCCTTCACTGCTGGGCATAAAACACGTGTTGTGCGCAGTGGCATTTAGCAGCCTTCTAATTACCAAAAAGCAACGCCAAAGCCATATAAGTCTGCTATTTCTGAACAAAGGGGATCCCAGAGAAGCATTTACAACCATTTATGCCATAATTGCATAAGTTGTTTGTAAATTATTTCTGTGAGAAATCTAAAGTTTGTGAAAAAGTGAACAATTTTTTTTTTTATCGCATTTGGCGGTGAAATGGTGCCATGAAATATACCAAAATGGGCCTAGATCAATACTTTGGGATGTCTTCTAAAAAAAAATATATACATGTCAAGGGATTTTCAGGTATTCCTGACAGATATCAGGGTTCCAATGTAACTAGCGCTCATTTTGAAAAAAAGTGGTTTTGAAATAGCAAAGTGCTTCTTGTATTTATTTCCCTATAACTTGCAAAAAAAGAAAAGAACATGTTAACATTGGGTATTTCTAAACTCAGGACAAAATTTAGAAACTATTTAGATGTTGTACCCACTGCGGGAGTTTGGTCTGTCACTGTGAAGCTGGAGTAACCCTTACACTACCTGATCGATACAAAATCATACCTGATGTTTTAAAGCACGTTATTCCAAACAATTTAGCAATGTTAGGTGATTTATGCCCTTTATGGATAAAAACCAGACTCTGCATCAACTATGTAATTTTCCATGGGAGTTTTGCCATGGATCCCCCTCCGGCATGCCACAGTCCAGGTGTTAGTCCCCATGAAACAACTTTTCCATCACTATTGTGGCCAGAAAGAGTCCCTGTGGGTTTTAAAATTCGCCTGCCTATCGAAGTCTATGGCGGTTCGCCCGGTTCGCCCGTTCGCGAACATTTGCGGAAGTTCGCGTTCACCGTTCGCGAACCCAAATTTTTATGTTCGCGACATCACTACCCTTTAGAGAAAAAGGGGGCAAAATAATTAAAATATATGTAAAGTTGTTTTTAAAAGCATGATTAAGCATTTTATATTACTATCTCATAGTGTTTTAAAGAGACTCGCTTTTTTGTATATGTTCAGAGTATATAACAGCAACTAAACACTGCTTTGCAAAAGATCTGCATACAAAATAAATGAAAAATGTAAAATAATTTAAAATGTTCATTTTGTTAAGAAAAGCCCACATTATTTTGCAATCCAAGGATATACCCCTTGACAAGCCTTTCAACTATGTTTATCTTATCTCCTTTGCTCTGGCACTTAGGTTTACATCTATAAATGAGCTCTGGGATTGGTCAATCACTCAATAAATCACTGTGTATATAATGTTGCAAGGTCAAGGTTCTGAATTTGTAAAATGCACTTCAGCCTCTCTGGGTGCAGTAGAAAATGTTTAGAGTTAAATTACAGAAATATTATGTAAAATTATCAATGACAGTACATTATAAAGGTTTTTACTGCTAATAATTTTTTACTGTGAGTTTAATAGAAATATTAAGAAAATGTCCTCCACACTTGATTGAATGGAAGATACAGCTCTAGAGCTAGGGAACTTTTGCTTATTACAATCTAAAAACAGGGAGCATAGTGGGGCAAAATAATGAAGTTCCATTGTTATACCTTTTTATTAGCGCGATCAAATCAAATTATGTAAGTAACAATCATTATCAAACATAAAGTTAGTGGAAGGCCCTGCAATGGGCATGGAGCGTGCTAAGGGTTAAGGCTGTAGGGTAGTGAGATAGGAGAAGAGGAGTAAGTTGGAATGTAGGTACAACATTGTTGCTAGTGTATGGGTGGACCCTTACCTTCATAAGCTGCCCTTTAACGATTTCCTGTCCTCTTCTCCCCCTGTATAGAAGCTGACGAGTTCTCTCATCTTTCCTTCCTGGTTTGTAGATGGCGGCTTAAGAAAAAAAATATAACTTCTACTTACTGATGGGGAGATAGTATTACTCAATCTAGTCTGTATAAGACCATGGCTTTAACTTATAGACCTTCTTCTGTGGACTAGCCAATTTGAGCGGCCTGGTGGTTCAGGAGCCTTTAAGAGTAGAGTGTCCTTGGAACTGAGGAAGGTCGCTGCCTTGGGGCGCATGAAGACGGAGAACAGTAGGAGTGATGGGGTGCACCTCCCCCCATGTAGGTAGGCCAGATAATCTCAGAAACCCCCTAGTATCATTTGGTGGGGCCACTGACTGCCAGTAGTTCTTAGCGTCTCAATTGACACAATCCCTTAGTTCTGTTTCATTATTTGTAATACTTAATAAAAGTAACCGTGACGGTCTTATTATTCTCCCAAAAAGTGTCTGAGTGAATAATTTAAAGGTTTCAGGGTGATTCTACTGGTAATAACCCATTAGGCTTTTAATTTCTTAACTAACCTGGCATCTCTAGTCCTGACAATAAGTCTAATCATTAACCCCTTAATGACCACAGCACTTTTCCATTTTCTGTCCGTTTGGGACCAAGGCTATTTTTACATTTTTGCGGTGTTTGTGTTTAGCTGTAATTTTCCTCTTACTCATTTACTGTACCCACACATATTATATACCGTTTTTCTCGCCATTAAATGGACTTTCAAAATATACCATTATTTTCATCATATCTTATAATTTACTATAAAAAATATTATAAAATATGAGGAAAAAATGGAAAAAAACACACTTTTTCTAACTTTGACCCCCAAAATCTGTTACACATCTACAACCACCAAAAAACACCCATGCTAAATAGTTTCTAAATTTTGTCCTGAGTTTAGAAATACCCAATGTTTACATGTTCTTTGCTTTTTTTGCAAGTTATAGGGCCATAAATACAAGTAGCACTTTGCCATTTCCAAACCACTTTTTTTCAAAATTAGCGCTAGTTACATTGGGACACTAATATCTTTCAGGAATCCCTGAATATCCATTGACATGTACATATTTTTTTTTAGAAGACATCCCAAAGTATTGATCTAGGCCCATTTTGGTATATTTCATGCCACCATTTCACCGCCGAATGCGATCAAATAAAAATTTTTTTTTACTTTTTCACAAATTTTTTCACAAACTTTAGGTTTCTCACTGAAATTATTTACAAACAACTCATGAAATTATGGAATAAATGGTTGTAAATGCTTCTCTGGGATCCCCTTTGTTCATAAATAGCAGACATATATGGCTTTGGCTTTGCTTTTTGGTAATTAGAAGGCTGCTAAATGCCACTGCGCACCACACGTGTATTATGCCCAGCAGTGAATGGGTTAATTAGGGAGCATGTAGGGAGCTTCTAGGGTTAATTTTAGCTCTAGTGTAGTGTAGTAGACAACCCCAAGTATTGATCTAGGCCCATTTTGGTATATTTCATGCCACCATTTCACCGCCAAAAGCAATCAAATAAAAAAAAATTGTTCACTTTTTCAAACTTTAGGTTTCTCACTAAAATTATTTACAAACAGCTTGTGCAATTATGGCACAAATGGTTTTAAATGCTTCTCTGGGATCCCCTTTGTTCAGAAATAGCAGACATATGTGGCTTTGGCGTTGCTTTTTGGTAATTATAAGGCCGCTAAATGTTGCTGCGCATCACATGTGTATTATGGCCAGCAGTGAAGGGGTTAATTAGGTAGTTTGTAGGGAGCTTGCAGGGTTAATTTTAGCTTTAGTGTAGAGATCAGACTCCCACCTGACACATCCCACCCCCTGATCCCTCCCAAACAGCTCTCTTCCCTCCCCCACCCCACAATTGTCCCCGCCATCTTAAGTACTGGCAGAAAGTCTGCCAGTACTAAAATAAAAGGTATTAAAAAAAAAATATATATATTTTTTTTTAGCATATTTACATATGCTGCTATGTAGGGTCCCCCCTTAGCCCCCAACCTCCCTGATCCCCCCAAAATAGCTCCCTAACCCTCCCCCTCTGCCTTATTGGGGCCATCTTGGGTACTGGCAGCTGTCTGCCAGTACCCAGTTTGCAAATAAAAATGTTTTTTTTATTATTTTTTTTTATTTGTTTCTGTAGTGTAGCTTCCCCCCCACAGTCCAATATCCCCCCAGCCAAACCGATCAACAAATAAATACATAAACCCCTTTGATCCCCACTTATAAGAAAAAACTTTCTGTAGCGTAGTGGTTCCCACCCGCTCCCTCCCCGTGCACGCGCCCGCCCGGCCTCCCCGTGCACGTGCGCGCGTCCGTGCGCGTCCCCCCGGTCGTCCCCGCCCCCGATCCCGCCCCCCTCCGCATCACAAAGGCCATCGATGGCCGCCACCCACCTCCCACACCGGCTCCCACCCACCAACGAACATAGCCGTTAATGTCCGGTGCAGAGAGGGCCACAGAGTGGCTCTCTCTGCACCGCATGGCTAAAAATGGTTATTGCAGGATGCCTCGATATCGAGGCATCACTGCAATAACCGGAAAGCAGCTGGAAGCGAGCAGGATCGCTTCCAGCTGCTTTCCACACCGAGGACGTGCAGGGTACGTCCTCAGGCGTTAACTGCCTTTTTTTTTCAGACGTACCCTGCACGTCCTCGGTCACTAAGGGGTTAATTATGATGTCACTATGTGGCAGCCCCTAGGGTTCTTAATACACTGCTTTAACACGTTTCCCAATCAACCGATTGCTTAGTTAAAAAAGAGTCAGTTGAGAAACGCGTTGATGCAGTGTACTAAAAACCTGCTTAGTATCACAGCTGCAAGGTCAATTACTACCGAAGTTCTAAAGAGCAGACATTTTCTGCTAATGTTGATTGGCTGACAGGAGCAGGGGTTATCAGCCAGTGAGCATCGGTAGAATGTGCACAATTGATGGTATTAGTTTCAATTTAAATGTAAACCAGCTTTTACTTCACAGTTTTTCATTAAAAAAAGCAACATGCTTAAAGGGATATAAAGGTCAAAATCAAATGTGTATGGGTGCATTTCAATTTGAAATCCAAGCATTTTGCAATATACTTCCATTAGCAGAAATGTTTATAGTAAACATTATTACTGTTTTTCAGTAGCATATGTACATATGCTGTAAGTGTCCATGCACCAGTATTTAAACACTATTCCTGCTCAGAGAGCTTCTCTAAAGACATTATTTGTGTTATACAAGCCACTGATGACTCTCTGAGAAGGTGTGCTGTTTGAATACTGGTGCATAGGCCCTCACAGCATATGTGCATATGCCACAGAAAAACAGTAACTTTATGTCACTTTTTCCCTAGATGTAAGCCCAGCCCTAACTTTAGAATTTAATTGAATTGCCCACCATTTAAAGTTGTAGACATTTTGTCTTTGTATAATTTTTATAATGTTTTTTTTAGACCAATGCAACCTATTGGTTTTAATCATTGTTACAAACTGTTGAAAACACCATTGCCATCTAGTGCCCAAGATGTGCACTCTCATGAGCCTACCTAGGTATTTTGTCATGAAAATGAGCTCGGTTTTAACCAAGGAGGCCAAAAAAAAGAAGCACATGATATTCTACAGCCTATACATATGTTCACAGTGAGAGCAAAATGCAGTGAACCGTAATTGTGATTAGTGTCTGGGAACTGACTGAAAAGGCGCCTGATTTTAGATCATTTGTTCAAAATAAATTATTCCATATATTTAAATAGGAATATAATTCACATGCAGGGTGCACATTTTTGAGTAGAATTAAAAGAACCTATAAACAAGAAGTTTCACCTATAAAAGTAAAATAAATGTATTATATGTATACATACCTTCTAGCATTGTATGTAATAGGTACCCTGTGGACCGGATTTATTTTTACATTTTTCGGAATGTTACATTAAAACCTCTCCCCTGTGCTCCAATTTTTGAATCTGCTGGTGCACTACAAAAAAATGATAATATTAATAATAATAAATAGAACATATTCAGCTACGTGAAGATTATTGGAATGGGAAATATTAATATTTTAATGTCGGCTTAGCGTACTTAAATGCGATCTGTTTTGTGCAAGAGTAGGGTGTTGCGATATTCTAACATCGGCTTTTTGCGCCCATTGAGTTAGCGTGCAAGCAAAAGCTTTTACCTTTCAACTACCTAGCGTGCACAAACCGCTTACTTCTAACAGACAGCTAGATTACGAGTTTGGCGTTATGAGTGAAAAAGCATCGTTATGCTTCATAATGCTGCTTTTTCCCTAACGCCGCTATTACAAGTATTGTAGGTATAGGTGTACCGCACACCTTTTTGGCCGTCATGCAACATCAGTACCGCACTTTTTAAAAAGTCCTTTTTCAATGAGACTCCCATAGCGCCGGTATTATGAGTTTGCCTGGGAGGTCAAAAAGTGAGGGATAAACTCTATAACCACAAGATCCGTACCGTCATCTAAAGTCAGTAGGTATGAGTTTTACGTTACAGAGCTGTAGCATAAAACTCATAATGAAAGTGTTAAAAAGTACACTAACACCCATAAACTACCTATTAACCCCTAAGCCGAGGACCTCCCGCATCGCAAACACTAATATAAAATGATTAACCCCTAATCTGTCGCTCCGGACATTGCAGCCACTCAAAAAATGTATTAACCCCTGTCGCTCCCCAACATAGTCGCCACTATAATAAACCTATTAACCCCTAAAGCACCACTCTCCCGCATCGCAAACACTATTTAAAGATTATTAACCCCTAATCTGCCGTCTGTCCACACCGTCGCTATTACACAAAATAAAAAACAAAATTATCAAAAATAAAAATGAATTACTCCTAATCTAATAGCCGTATCAAAATAAAAAAAGCCCCCCCAAAATAAAAAACCCTAGCCTACACTAAACTGCCAATAGCCCTTAAAAGGGCCTTTTGCAAGGCATTGCCCCAAAGAAATTAGCTCTTTTACATAGCAATTAAAAATACAAAAAACCCCCAACAGTAAAACCCACCACCCACACAACCAAACCCCCCAAATAAAATTCTATCTAAATAAACCTAAACTAACTATTACCCTGAAAAGGGCATTTGGATGGGCATTGCCCTGAAAAGGGTAATCAGATATTTTATGAAGTGCTCAAACCCTAAGCTAAAAATAAAACCCACTCAAAAAACCCTTAAAAAACCTAACACTAACCCCCGAAGTTTTCGAAGTCCGGACATCCATCCTCATCCATCCCTTTAAGTGACGTCATCCAAGATGGCGTCCTTTACATTCCGATTGGCTGATAGAATTCTATCAGCCAATAGGAATTAAAGGGGAAAAAATCCTATTGGCTGTTGCAATCAGAAAATAGGATTGAGCTTTCATCCTATTAGCTGATCCAATTAGCCGATAGGATTGCGCTTGCAATCTAGTGGATGACATTACTTAAAGGGAACTTCATTTTCCATCGACAGTCGGAAGAAGAGGATACTCCATGCCGGATGTCTTGAAGATGGCCCCGCTCCGCACCAGATGGATGAATAGAAGATGCTGTCTGGATGAAGACTTCTGCCCGCTTCGATGAGGACTTATGCCCGCTTGTATGAAAACTTCTGCCCGCTTCGATGAGGACTTCTGCCTGCTTGGATGAAGACTTCGCCGAGTGGATGAGGATGGATGTTTGGACTTCAAAAACTGTAAGTGGATCTTCAGGGGTTAGTGTTAGGTTTAAGGGTTTTTTGTGTGGGTTTTATTTTTTAGCTTAAGGTTTGGGCACTTCGTAAAAGAGCTGGTTGCCCTTTTCAGGGCATGGCAAAAGAGCTAAATGCCCTTTTAAGGGCAATGCCCATCCAAATGCCCTGTTCAGGGCAATGGTTAGCTTAGGTTTATTTAAATAGAATTTTATTTGGGAGGCTTGGTTGTGTGGGTGGTGGTTTTTACTGTTGGGGGGATGTTGTTATTTTTAATTGCTATGTAAAAGAGCTGATTTCTTAGGGGCAATGCCCTGCAAAAGCCCCTTTTAAGGGATATTGGCAGTTTAGTGTAGGCTAGGTTTTTTTATTTTGGGGGGGCTTTTTTATTTTGATAGGGCTATTAAATTAGGAGTAATTTGTTTTTATTTTTGATAATTTCGTTTTTTATTTTGTGTAATTTAGTGGGGTTTTTTTTGTAATTTAGTACATAGTATTTTATTAATGTAATTTATTTAATTTTATTGTAATGTTAGGTTTTAGTGTAAGGCAGGTTAGGTTTTATTTTACATGTAAGTTTATATTTATTTTAACTAGGTAGCTAGTAAATAGTTAATAACTATTTACTAACTAGTCTAAAATAAATACAAATTTACCTGTGAAATAAAAATAAAACCTTAGATAGCTACAAAATAACTATTAGTAATATTGTAGCTAGCTTAGGTTTTATTTTACAGGTAAGTATTTATTTAGTTTTAAATAGGAATTATTTAGGTAATAATTGTATGTTTTATTTAGCTTTATTTTAATTATATTTAAGTTAGGGGGTGTTAGGGTTAGATTTAGGCTTAGGGTTACATTAGGGTTAGGTTTAGGGGTTAATATATTTATGTAGTGTTAATGATGTGGGAGGCCAGAGGTTTAGGGGTTAATAACGTTAGTATAGTGGCGGCGACATTGGGGCGGAAGATTAGGGGCTAATAAGTGTAGGTAGGTGGCAACGATGTTAGGTCCAGCAGATTAGGGGTTAATAAATTTATGTAGGTAGCGGAAATGTTGGGGCGGCAGATTAGGGGTTAATAACTGTAATGTAGGTTGAGGCAATGTCAGGGGCGGCAGATTAGGGGTTAATAACATTATGTAGGTGGCGGCGATGTCGGGGCAGCAGATTAGGGGTGTTTAGATGTGGTTTTTATGTTAGGGTGTTAGGTTTTAACATAACTTTTTCTTTCCCCATAAAACACCGCTTGTATTTGGGTGAGGTATGGAGCTCAATGCCACCATATCCCCAGCGCAAGCCGGCTTTTTTAAAACCTTTAATAGCAGCGCTATAGGGAGGTAAAATACTGCCACATTTGTGGCGGTCGTTAATTTCCCTATAGAGCTCAAAACTCGTAATCTAGCTGAGAGTTAGTGCTCAAGTGGGAAAGTTAAATACCACTCCACTTGTAATCTGGCCCTTAATGTCCTTTAAAACCTTATTCTAATGATTAGAAGTGCCAAGCTAATTCACTGGTGCCCATTTAACAAGCTCTGTAGTGAGCTTCTGGGCACGTGTTTCTGGTGAGCCTTCAGACTCGCCAGAAACAGCAGTTATGAAGCAGCGGTCACAAAGACCGCTGCTCCATAACCTGTCCGCCTGCTCTGAGCAGGCGGACAGACATCGCCGGAAATCAACCCGATCGAGTACGTATTTAGCGTACTTTCTGTATTCAACGAGGTCTGGCGGACCTGATCCGCACTGTCGGATCAGGTCCTGCAGACTTTGTTAAATAGAGGCCACTGTATGGAAGATTCTGTAACTTTTTTTTTTTTTTTTTAAGCAGTACTAATGCATTAGAAGAGCCACTATTTGCAAAACTGTGAAAATTACATATATGAGATACAGAAAAAAATCTGTTTAAAAAAAAAAAAAAAAAAAAAAAAAGAAACCTGTAAGAAACAGGCATTCCACAGGCTTTCAAGAAAATTTGTTAAATTTAAAGCCCTTGCTAGCTGCCAGCTACTTCCATATTATGATGCAAAAGGAGCATACTGAGGTAGTCTCAGGAGCATGCATGTGTCTTAAACACTATGGGGTCTATCTATCAAGCTCCAAAAGGAGCTTGATGGCCCGTGTTTCTGGCGAGTCTTCAGACTCGCCAGAAACAGCAGTTATGAAGCAGTGGTCACAAAGACCGCTGCTCCATAACCTGTCCGCCTGCTTTGAGCAGGCTGACAGACATCGCCGGAAATCAACCCGACAGAGTACGATCGGGTTGATTGACACCCCCCTGCTGGCGGCCCATTGGCCGCAAGTCAGCAGGGGGCGGCGTTGCACCAGCAGCTCTTGTGAGCTGCTGGTGCAATGCTGAATACGGAGAGCGTACTGCTCTCCGTATTCAGCGAGGTCTGGCGGACCTGATCCGCACTGTTGGATCAGATCCGCCAGACCATGTGTGATAATATTCCTGCAAACAATTACTTATATTACAAGTGGAGCACAAAATTATTAGCGCTATTGAACATTAACATCGCTCAAGCAAGTTTAATATTGCTTCTAATTTTGCTCTTATTTTAAAGTTTTTTTATTACTCGAGCAGTAGTCTAGAATACACTAACATCCGCATGTCAGATATCACAGGTGCTCTAAATCCCTCACAAAAAGGACTTCTATAAGGGCCTACAGTAAAATTCATGTTGGATGTCGAGCTCTAAACAGGTGGTGCACTAAGCAGATGGTGTAGTGGAGTTCTTTCTGTGGTTCTCTGCTATACTATTAAAAATAATGATTTACTTCTGGTCTTACAAAGCACTGTGTTTTGGATTGTGCACAAGTACATTACTTAAGTCACCACTTAATAGAGCTATCCACTACAACTATAGGGTGTGCTAAAAATGTTTTGGCAGTGTTGAGATGCTCTAGTTTAACCATATACTTTTCATACCAGATTATGCATTATTATTAGCGTGGGACCCAGTGAAAGATAAAGCACTCTTGTAATTTAAGGCATAGCTGCCATATTGTGCTCAAGACACGTGCACACTCTTGAGTTTAGTGACCAAACATGTTGACTGGACAAGCCAAGTTCAAACCAGACAGACAGCAGTGGTACAAATTCAGGATCCAAACACAAAGTCAATCAGGAACACACAGGTCACAAGCTAGCCGGGACAAGAGGTTCCAAATCCTGAAACAGGGGAATAGTTGAAAAAAAACAGAAAAACAGATCAGAAATCCAAAGGCACACAAAATACAAGCATACCAATGAGATTAACTCAATACTGGGACAGCAATGAAGAAAACCTAGAAGTATTTAAAGGTAAGAAGGCACCAGAAGGTAACAAATATGCGACCTGGAAAAATGTGAGGCGTCACCTGCAAAATATGCATATGAAAAATGAGGCGGCACATACAAAATACGTAGCGACATAGCAACCATGCAGAAGAAAAATATGATGGAACATAGTAACAGAAGGTTAGTTCCTGCCAAGTTGTCCACTATTAATGACAATGTCAATATGCTATGTACTCCCATTTATTACTGTAGCATTGCCAAAATGGCTCCAGCTATCCCAAATTTTAAAGGTATTCGCTAATGTACTTATCCAGTGCTCAGCGCAGAAGGGAGATTTAAATAAACATTTACAGACTGGGTTAAGCAGTAGAAAATGAGGCACACTTGTTATTTAGTTTGGGCCTCTATAAATGAAACTAATATCCATTCCAGGACATCCACACACCTCTCTAGGATGTCCAAATTCCACCCGTTTGTGCAGTTTAATCTTTTCCCCTTGACTACCTACTTTCTGCATATAGGATCACATGGCTCTGCTACAGGACCACAAAGTCAACCCTTAACCTCCCAGTTCACCCTGAACCTCCCTGTCCCAAAATGCTAGCAGAGACTATTGGAAGGCCTGACAAACAAGCAAAATACTTTACACCCACTTATAATTTACAAATGGCCTTAAAATCATACATCATTTTCTGTAGAAGAGCCCCCAATTGTCACCCTTTTGTGGGACAGACCCATATTGGGGCCACTTGTCCCATCATGTGTATGTCTTTGTGCCTCTAAATAAGTCTGGGACTATTCTATTTCATAACCAGCAATTGTCTACAACACACAATCACACAGCAGATGAAGTTGTTCCATATGTTTTAGACATCTCAAATCTTAAGAGATAGGAAAATGAAGCACAATCAGTAGCTCAGGTTATGTGCAATGTTTTGTGTGACATCACATCTTAACAAGGCCAACACATTTTTAGTGCAACCCATACTTTTTACTATTAGCAGTGAGCTCAATCCAAAATACAGTTGAAAAATTGGTTGCTTTAAATGACCTGAAGTAAACCACAGAATTACACAAATAACTCCACTACTTGGGCACCATTGACTTAGCACACTTAGGCCCCTATTTAACAAAGTCTGACGGACCTGATCCGACAGTGCGGATCAGATCCGCCAGACCTCGCTGAATACGGAGAGCAATACTCTCTGTATTCAGCATTGCACCCTGCAGACTCGCGGCCAATGGGCTGCCAGCAGGGGGTGTCAATCAACCCGATCGTACTCGATTGGGTTGAATTCCGGCGATGTCTGTCCGTCTGCTCAGAGCAGGCGGACAGGGTTATGGAGCAGCGGTCTTTGAGACCCCTGCTTCATAACTTCTGTTTCTGTCGAGCCTGCAGGCTCGCCAGAAAAACGGGGCATCAAGCTCCATTCGGAGCTTGATAGATAGGCCCCATAGTGCTCTAGTGATGTCTGACATTAATTTTATTGAAACCCCCCATAAAAGTCTATTATGTGAAGAATTTAGTGCACCTGCACTATTCAACATTCAGATACTAGGACTCCCTAACCATCAAGAGAAACATATAACTTTGTATGGCCTTATAATACGAGTGCAAAAAATTAGAAGCTCTGTTGATTGAGCTTAAGCAAAGTTAATGCACAATGGGCTAGATTACTAGTGGCGCACTAAAGTTAGCCGGGCTCGACAGGGCAATATTGTGACTGTGCTTACTTGTACACATATTACCAGTTGAAAGTAAATGTGTTCCACTAAATTTGCACTCATCGGGTTAGTGTGACTGAAGACTTTGCGTAAAGGGTTAGAGCTGAAAATAAATGTGCACCAAACACAACATAAATACATTAAAATAAAGTGTTACACTCATGTATAGACTATATAATAAATATTAATGACATTTTTTTTATAAGGGTTTAAAGGTTTATGGATATGACAAGGTGTTTGAATAGAAAGGGCTATATATATATATATATATATATATACAGTATATACTGTATATGTATAAATGTGTATACATGTGTATTTATATACAGTATGTATATACGTAAAGGGATAGTAAACACCAGTAATGTTTTTGTTTAAAAAGATACGGCTAGATTACGAGTTGTGCGTTAAGCTGAAAAAGCAGTGTTAACAGGTCCTAACGCTGCTTTTTCACTACTGCTGCTATTACAAGTCTTGCAGGTTTAGGGGCACCACACACTTCTTTGGCCTTACCGCAAAACGACTTACGTAAACTTCGTAAACCCTTTTTTCTATGGGACTTCCATAGCGCCGGTATTACGAGTCTGTCCTGGGAGGCCAAAAAGTGAGTGGTACACCCTCTGCCTCCAAGATCCCTAATGCATTCTAAAGTCAGTAGTTAAGAGTTTTATGGTACAACGCCGTAGCATAAAACTCATAACTAAAGTGCTAAAAAGTACACTAACACCCATAAACTACCTATTAACCCCTAAACCGAGGCCCTCCCGCATCGCAAACACTATAATAAAATTTTTAACCCCTAATCTGCCGCTCCGGACATCGCAGCCACTATAATAAACATATTAACCCCTAAACCGCCGCACTCCCGCCTCGCAAACACTAGTTAAATAATATTAACCCCTAATCTTCCGCCCCTAACATCGCCGCAACCTACATTATATTTATTAACCCCTATTCTGCCGCCCCTAACATCGCCGCAACCTACATTATATTTATTAACCCCTAATCTGCCGCCCCTAACATCGCCGACACCTACCTAAATTTATTAACCCCTAATCTGCCGTCCCCAACGTCGCCACCACTATATTAAATGTATTAACCCCTAAATCTAAGTCTAACCCTAACCCTAACACCCCCTAACTTAAATATAATTTAAATAAATCTAAATAAAATTACTATCATTAACTACATTATTCCTATTTAAAACTAAATACTTACCTATAAAATAAACCCTAAGATAGCTACAATATAACTAATAGTTACATTGTCGCTAGCTTAGGGTTTATTTTTATTTTACAGGCAAGTTTGTATTCATTTTAACTAGGTAGAATAGTTATTAAATAGTTATTAACTATTTAATAACTACCTGAAAAGGGCATTTGGATGGGCATTGCCCTTAAAAGGGCATTTAGCTCTATTGCGGCCCAAAGTCCCTAACCTAAAAAATAAACCCACCCAATACACCCTTAAAAAAATCCTAACACTAACCCCCGAAGATTCACTTACCTGGAGAAGTCTTCATCCAAGCGGCAAGATGTCCTCAATGAAGCCGGCAGAAGTGGTCCTCCAGACAGGCAGAAGTGGTCCTCCAGATGGGCAGAAGTCTTCATCCAGATGGGCAGAAGTCTTCATACAGATAGCATCTTCTATCTTTATCCTTCCGACGCGGAGCGGCTCCATCTTCAAGACATCCGGCACGGAGCATCCTCTTCAAATGACGTCTTCTTCTGAATGAATATCACTTTAAGTGACGTCATCCAAGATAGCGTCCCTTAGGTTCCTATTGGCTGGTAGAATTCTATTAGCCAATCGGAATTAAGGTAGAAAAAATCCAATCAGCCAATAGGATTGAGCTTGCATTCTATTGGCTGATTGGATCAGCCAATAGAATGCCAGCTCAATCCTATTGGCTAATGAATTCTATCAGCCAATCAGAATCTAAGGGACGCCATCTTGGATGACGTCACTTAAATTCATATTCATTCGGAAGAAGACATCGTTTTGGAGCCACTCCGCGTCGGAAGGATGAAGATAGAAGATGCCGTCTGGATGAAGACTTCTGCCCGTCTGGAGGACCACTTCTGCCAGCTTCGTTGAGGACATCTTGCCGCTTGGATAAAGATTTCTCCCAGTAAGTGAATCTTTGGGGGTTAGTGTTAGGATTTTTTTAAGGGTGTATTGGGTGGGGTTATTTTTTAGGTTAGGGACTTTGGGCCGCAATAGAGCTAAATGCCCTTTTAAGGGCAATGCCCAGCAAAATTTCCTTTTCAGCGCAATGGGAAGCTTAGGTTTTTTTAGTTAGCTTTTTATTTTGGGGGTTGGTTGTGTGGGTGGTGGGTTTTACTGTTGGGGGGGTTGTTTCTATTTTTTTTACAGGTAAAATAGCTGATTACTTTGGGGCAATGCCCCACAAAAGGCCCTTTTAAGGGCTATTGATAGTTTAGTTTAGGCTAGTTTTTTTTTATTTTGGGGGCCTTTTTTTATTTTGATAGGGCTATTAGATTAGGTGTAATTAGTTTAAAGATCTGTAATTTGTTTTTTATTTTCTGTAATTTAGTGGGTTTTTTGTGTGATTTAGCTAATATAATTTAATTTATTTAATTGTATTTAATTTAGTTAATTTATTTAATTGTAGTGTAGTGTTAGGT
Organism: Bombina bombina; assembly: GCF_027579735.1. Lineage (NCBI taxonomy): Eukaryota > Metazoa > Chordata > Amphibia > Anura > Bombinatoridae > Bombina > Bombina bombina. Next base: position 1,181,523,746 of record NC_069501.1, on the reverse strand, counting down.
GCTAGTGTAACTTAGGTTAGGTTTTATTTTACAGGTAAATTTGTATTTATTTTAGCTAGGTAGTTATTAAATAGTTACTAACTATTTAATAACTATTCTACCTAGTTAAAATAAATACAAACTTGCCTGTAAAATAAAAATAAACCCTAAGCTAGATACAATGTAACTATTAGTTATATTGTAGCTAGCTTAGGGTTTATTTTATAGGTAAGTATTTAGTTTTAAAAAGGAATAATTTAGTTAATGATAGTAATTTTATTTATAGTTATTTAAATTATATTTATGTTAGGGGGTGTTAGGGTGAGACTTAGATTTAGAGGTTAATACATTTAATATAGTGGCGGCGACGTTGGGGGCGGCAGATTAGGGGTTAATAAGTGTAGGTAGGTTGCGGCGACATTGGGGGCGGCAGATTAGGGGTTAATAAAAATAATGTAGGTGTCGGCGATGTTGGGGGCAGCAGATTAGGGGTTAATAAGTATAATGTAGGTGGCGGCGATGTCCGGAGCAGCAGATTAGGGGTTAATAAATATAATGCAGGTGTCGGCGATATCAGGGGTGGCAGATTAGGGGTTAATAAGTGTAAGATTAGGGGTGTTTAGACTCGGAGTTCATGTTAGGGCGTTAGTTGTAAACATAAAATGTGTTTCCCCATAGGAATCAATGGGGCTGCGTTATTGAGTTTTACACTGCTTTTTGGCAGGTGTTAGACTTTTTCTCAGCCGGCTCTCCCCATTGATGTTTATGGGGAAATCGTGCACGAGCACGTATAACCAGCTCACCGCTGACTTAGCAGCGCTGGTATTGGAGTGCTAAATTTTGCTCTACGCTCACTTCTTGCCTTTTAACGCTGGGCTTCTGAAAACCTGTAATACCAGCACTGCAGGTAAGTGAGCAGTGAGAAAAAACTGCTTGTTAGCACCGCACAGCTCCCAACGCAAAACTCGTAATCTGGCCGATAGATAATCCCTTTATTTATCATTCCCCAGTTTTGCATAACCAACACTGTTATAGAAATATACTTTTTACCTCTGTAATTACTATGGGGTGGATTTAACAAGCACCGGATGCTGCAATCTACCCTGCAGTTTCCAGATCACTGGAAACAGGAGTTAAGAAGCAGCGGTCATAAGTCCGCTGCTTCTTAACTCATCCTCAACTTCTGAGGCAGGGACAGCAATCATTCCAATCAGATATGATTGGGATAATTGACACCCTCTGCTAGCGGCCGATTGGTCGCGAATGTGCAGGGGCGGCATTGCACAAGCATTTCACTTGAAATGCTTGTGCAATGATACGCTGTCGGCAATTATTGATGCTACAGCGGATCATGTCCGCCCATACAATGAAAATTCGACCCCCTCGTATCTAAGCTTCTGCTGACTGCCTCCTTATCTCAGATTTGCATTTCAGGCAATTAGCGCGGACTCTTAAATAACTCCACGTGCATGAGCACAATGTTATTTATATGAAACACATGAACAAACTACCTCTAGCTTTGAAAAACTGTCAAATTCATCCAGAAAATAGGCAGCCTTCGAGGGCTTAGAAATTAGCTTATGAGCCTACCTAGGTTTAGCTTTCAACTAAGAATACCAATAGAACACAGCAAATTGGATCATAAAAGTAAATTAGAAAGTTACATGCCCTATCTCAATCATGAAAGCTTAATTTGGACTTTACTATCCCTTTAAATATAAACACATATATACACATGTATACACAGAAATATATATCTTTTCATTCAGTTCTAATTCAATTCTAATATTCTATATGCGTTTTACTGTGTATTTACTGTAAATATTTTACATCCCAATGTTCTATGCATAGGAGAATATGTTCTTTGTATTTTTAAATATGTATTCCTGTATATATCTGTATATACCTATATATTCATATATATATGAATATACCTATATCTATTCATATCGATATAAAGGTATAGATATATATTTTACATAAAATAATCAGATCTATATTGAAATATATATTTTAAAATAAAAAGAACATTTTTTTCTATGTGAAGAAAATTGGAATGTAAAATATGAATTACTCACGTCTGGTTGAGTGCTCTTGACCCCATTAATTCTACAGGGAGAAGAAGTTAGTGCAGTTGCAATATCCGAAGTCCTGAAGTTTACCATTTACTTTAAACTTGCAATACAGTGGCTAACCCGCGCATGTTAAATGTTTACTTCTGTCAGTATTTATGTCCGAGTGATAACGCTATTTAGCGCACCACTTGTAATCAGGTCCAATATTGGTAAGATATTTGCACTCCACAAAATTAATTCTGGCGTATTAACCTTTACTGATGCTGGTGATTTCTGTTACATTCCAATGTTGTAAAAGTTCATTCACAGCATTGTGTGAGAGATTATTACCCAGCAGCCATTGTGCTGTCATTATAGTTTGAAACAAAACAAAAAAAATCATGTTATTTTGATTAATTTCTGATCCAATAAACATTTTATAAAGGATTACATTACAGTTTATTTCTAACAATTGCATCACATCTTCATCTAAAAACTTAGCGGTATAAAGATATTACTGTAATATTTAAAAAAGTAAGAACTTACCTGATAAATTCATTTATTTTATGGTGGCGAGAGTTCACGAGCTTGTTACTGATGGGATATACATTCCTACAGGAGGGGGCAAAGTTTCCAAAACCTCAAATGCCTATAAATACACTTCCCACCTCACTCATACCTCAGTTTAACGTATAGCCACGTTGGTAAAGTGTATAAGGAGTAAAAGCATAAAAAAGAGGAATAGGATAAATAATGTGCTTTACACAAAAAAACAACAACAATGGGTGGACCTCGTAGATTTTTGCCACCAAGAAAGAAATTAATTTATCAGGTAACTTCTTACATAAATTATGTTTTCTTTCAAATAGGTGGCGAGAGTCCATGAGTTTGTTACAAGATGTGGAAGTCCACGAGTAACAATAAAGACAGGGATAAAAAAAACAGCTATTTTCGCTGAGAAATTAAGTCCAAAAAATAATTAGGTTTCCATATAATTCAAAAAACTTAAAATATAGGCACACTTATATGTTTATGCAGTTTAGTTTCTATGATAGCATCATAGCCAGGTTCAGTTTGAGACATCATGCCAAAAAAATGTAAAAAACAAAAATGAAAAGTAACATTAGTTGCAAAATATCCCATTCTCCTTAAATGCAGCAGATTTCAGGAATGTGAAACAATGCTTATTAAAAAAAAATGTTATAGTTAATATCAATGATGAATAAAAACAAGCGTTATATCTCTCTGAAAAAAATGAGATCACAGAGTGAAGTGGGAAGGGCTTTTAAAACTAGAAAAAAGGAGTGACATTTTTTGCGCAGAAAAAAAGGCATGAAATGATGACGCGTCATGATGACGTAAATAGCGTCATAAAATGCGTGATGTTGCGCATGAAAATGATAAAAGAAACCACCAAGAATGCAGAGGTAATATGGGCCTAAAGTTAAGCATTTTTAATAAATACAACTCCCATATTCAAATTTCTAAGCAAAATTTCCAATACTGATACTGTATTTCATGACAAGGAAAATAAAAACAACCTGCCTCATGGCCAATATACAGTGAGTGAAAAAAATAATTTGATCCCCTGCTAAATTTGTATGTTTGCCCACTGACAAAGAAATGATCAGTCTATAATTTTAATGGTAGGTTTATTTGAAAATGAGAGACAGAATAACAACAAAAAAATTCAGAAAACACATTTAAAAAAAATTATAAATTGATTTGCGTTTTAATGAGTGAAATAATTATTTGATCCCCTATCAATCAGCAACATTTCTGGCTCCCAGGTGTCTTTTATACAGGTAATGAGCTGAGATTAGGAGCACTCTCTTAAAGGGAGTGCTCCTAATCTCATCTTGTTACTAGGGATGAGCGAATGTTTCTAAAAATTCAAATTTTAAAACTAATTTTGATACATTCGTTCGTTCGAATCGAATTTCAAATGTTTATATTCTAACATTCTAATTTTTGAATTTTTGCTTTCAGATATTTCAATAAAATTCAAAAATATTTGTTCAAATAATAGAATGTTTAGCTATGTATTCATTCAATTTTGAAATGTAATATTCGAATTCGAATGAGACATTCGAATTCAAATGTAAGATTCAAATTCGAAATACTATTTCTAGTCTACAACTGTGTTTAATAAATGTAATATTCAAATTAGAATTCTACATTCGAATTTTAATGTCACATTCGAATTCGAAATAGTATTTCTAGTCTAATACTGTGTTTTTTAAATGTAATATTCAAATTTGAATGTCACATTTGAATTTGAAATCGTATTTCTAGTCTAATACTGTGATTTTTTGAAATGTAATATTTGAATTTACATGCTACATTCGAATTCGAATATAACATTTGAATTCAAAATAGTATTTCTAGTCTAATACTGTGTTTTATAAATGTAATATTCGAATTTGAATGTGACATTCGAAAACTGTAAATAACATTCGATAATAGAATTTTTAAGAATATTCGACCAGCAGCTCAGATGAGAACAGAGAGCGTGAGCTGCTGGTCAAAACCGTAAATCAAAAACTAAGGATAAGATTTTCAAAGGGTCCGATCTAAACAAACTCTAAAAGTAAAGAAAAAAAATGTATGGCTTGAGTGGGACTCCGGGAGCTTAGAGAGAGGGGTAGAATGGTGACACAGCTTAGTGATAAAGATAACATAATATATTTATGAGACAGCAGTCGCTTCGCTGAGCTGTAACAGTGTGTTGGGGGATCCCTACCCATCCCTCTTTCCCTTGCACTACATTGATGATTTTTACAGTCTAGAGTAAATATTATATTTTTTTAATAATTGATAATGAATGTTTAGCTTACAGCTATATAACAAACAATAGCTGAGGCCAGTTCAAAAGATATGCCTTAGCAATAAAGATTATAGCTGAAAACTTTATAGCAGCAGTAGTTTTTTAGTTATGCTGGGAGCGCGATGTCTATATGCGTGCACGCTCACAGCAATAAGCAGACTTTCAGTTTTGTCAGCATCACTTTCATGTCTGCACGGAGCGGTCAGAAAGTAAAAAAAATAATATTGGAACACCTATAATAAAAAAATAAAAGGTATTTGCATTTTAAAAACTGAAAAAACATTATAAATAAAAAAAAACACAAAACCCTAATGACAAGTGTTTAAGGTCCCTTTAAAGGTTAGTTTTAGCCTAAATCACTTTAACTATTAGGGTTGTGTGCTGTAAGCCCCTATCTCTTTTATTCTCTCCTATCTATGAGAGGGTTTTTTGCTTATATATTATATATAGTGGGGTAGCACCGGACCGTTTGGTTCATTCCCTTAGTTTACCATTAGTCACAGTGCCAGTATCCAATTTTGTCAGGAATGTATATCCCATCAGTAACAAGCTCGTGGACTCTCGCGACCTAAATGAAAGAAATGTAGATAGAGATAGAGGCATGCTTTATCATAGCGAGAACGGAGTAGCCAGCATTAGAGCTGAGCTCTACAAGGAGTCATTATGTTAAGCTTCTTAATCCTAAAACAAGAAGAGCATTATTTTACAGTGCCCTCTTCATAAAATAGTACCAACGTGGCAGAAATTCAGTACTGGAGCATAAGAGCTACAAGTGCGTATGAATGAATTCTTTTAGATCTTTTTTTATTATGTAACATGTAAAAAATAAGCTTCTTCTATCAGATAGTTTTGTTACACAATATGTTTTGAGAAGCATTTAATTAATAGTTCTTATTCATTTGGGTATTGCAAATTATAACAGTGTTAGACCTAAGTGTTTGATACTTTTTAAAATAAGATCTAACAACAAAAGTATATCTATTTACTATCGGCTAGATTTAGAGTTTTGTCGGTAACGACCCGCGTAGCTAACGCTGGCTTTTTTCTGGCCGCACCATAAAAATAACTCTGGTATTGAGAGTCCACAGAATGTCAGCGTTAGGCTCCAAAAAAGGAGCGTAGAGCATATTTAACGCAACTGCAACTCTCGATACCAGAGTTGCTTACGGACGCAGCCAGCCTCAAAAACGTGCTCGTGCACGATTCCCCCATAGGAAACAATGGGGCTGTTTGAGCTGAAAAAAAACCTAACACCTGCAAAAAAGCAGCGTTCAGCTCCTAACGCAGCCCCATTGTTTGCTATGGGGAAACACTTCCTACGTCTGCACCTAACACTTTAACATGTACCCCGAGTCTAAACACCCCTAACCTTACACTTATTAACCCCTAATCCACCGCCCCCGCTATCGCTGACCCCTGCATATTATTATTAACCCCTAATCTGCCGCTCCGTAAACCGCCGCTACTTACATTATCCCTATGTACCCCTAATCTGCTGCCCTAACATCGCCGACCCCTATATTATATTTATTAACCCCTAATCTGCCCCCCACAACGTCGCCTCCACCTGCCTACACTTATTAACCCCTAATCTGCCGACCGGACCGCACCGCTATTATTATAAAGTTATTAACCCCTAATCCGCCTCACTAACCCTATAATAAATAGTATTAACCCCTAATCTGCCCTCCCTAACATCGCCGACACCTAACTTCAATTATTAACCCCTAATCTGCCGACCAGAGCTCACCGCTATTCTAATAAATGTATTAACCCCTAAAGCTAAGTCTAACCCTAACACTAACACCCCCCTAACTTAAATATAATTTAAATCTAACAAAATTAATTAACTCTTATTAAATAAATTATTCCTATTTAAAGCTAAATACTTACCTGTAAAATAAATCCTAATATAGCTACAATATAAATTATAATGATATTATAGCTATTTTAGGATTAATATTTATTTTACAGGTAACTTTGTATTTATTTTAACCAGGTACAATAGCTATTAAATAGTTAAGAACTATTTAATAGCTAAAATAGTTAAAATAATTACAAAATTACCTGTAAAATAAATCCTAACCTAAGTTACAATTAAACCTAACACTATACTATCAAGGTATATATTAAGGTAGGAATATTCTGATTGGCTGATGGAATCAGCCAATCAGAATCAAGATCAATCCGATTGGCTGATCCAATCAGCCAATCAGATTGAGCTTGCATTCTATTGGCTGATCAGAATATTCCTACCTTAATTCCGATTGGCTGATAGAATCCTATCAGCCAATCGGAATTCGAGGGATGCCATCTTGGATGACGTCCCTTAAAGGAACCGTCATTCTTCAGTTGGACGTCGCCGGATGAAGATGGGTCCGCGGTGGAGGTCTTCAGGATGGAGCCGGTCCTCATCGGATGAAGATAGAAGATGCCGCTTGGAAGATGATGGTTGCGGGTCCGGATCTACTCTTCTTCCCGGATAGGATGAAGACTTTGGAGCCTCTTCTGAACCTCTTCAGCCACCGGATGATGGATCGCCAGCTCCCGCTTGGGTTGGATGAAGATTTTGGAGCCAGGACCGATCGGTGATACCCGGTGAGGTGAAGACAAGGTAGGATGATCTTCAGGGGCTTAGTGTTAGGTTTATTTAAGGGGGGTTTGGGTTAGATTAGGGGTATGTGGGTTGTAATGTTGGGGGGGGGGTATTGTATGTTTTTTTTTACAGGCAAAAGAGCTGAACTTCTTGGGGCATGCCCCGCAAAGGGCCCTGTTCAGGGCTGGTAAGGTAAAAGAGCTTTGAACTTTAGTAATTTAGAATAGGGTAGGGCATTTTTTATTTTGGGGGTCTTTGTTATTTTATTAGGGGGCTTAGAGTAGGTGTAATTAGTTTAAAATTGTTGTAATATTTTTCTTATGTTTGTAAATATTTTTTTATTTTTTGTAACTTAGTTCTTTTTTATTTTTTGTACTTTAGTTAGTTTATTTCATTGTAGTTATTTGTAGGTATTGTATTTAATTAATGTATTGATAGTGTAGTATTAGGTTTAATTGTAGGTAATTGTAGGTATTTTATTTAATTAATTTAATGATAGTATAGTGTTAGGTTTAATTGTAACTTAGGTTAGGATTTATTTTACAGGTAATTTTGTAATTATTTTAACTATTTTAGCTATTAAATAGTTCTTAACTATTTAATAGCTATTGTACCTGGTTAAAATAAATACAAAGTTACCTGTAAAATAAATATTAATCCTAAAATAGCTATAATATCATTATAATTTATATTGTAGCTATATTAGGATTTATTTTACAGGTAAGTATTTAGCTTTAAATAGGAATAATTTATTTAATAAGAGTTAATTAATTTCGTTAGATTTAAATTATATTTAAGTTAGGGGGGTGTTAGTGTTAGGGTTAGACTTAGCTTTAGGGGTTAATACATTGAGCTCCGGTCGGCAGATTAGGGGTTAATAATTGAAGTTAGGTGTCGGCGATGTTAGGGAGGGCAGATTAGGGGTTAATACTATTTATTATAGGGTTAGTGAGGCGGATTAGGGGTTAATAACTTTATTATAGTAGCGGTGTGGTCCGCTCGGCAGATTAGGGGTTAATAAGTGTAGGCAGGTGGAGGCGACGTTAAGGGGGGCAGATTAGGGGTTAATAAATATAATATAGGGGTCGGCGGTGTTAGGGGCAGCAGATTAGGGGTACATAAGGATAATTTAAGTAGCGGCGCTTTGCGGTCGGCAGATTAGGGGTTAATTATTGTAGGTAGCTGGCACAACGTTGTGGCGGGCAGGTTAGGGGTTAATAAATATAATATAGGGGTCGGCGGTGTTAGGGGCAGCAGATTAGGGGTACATAAGGATAACGTAGGTGGCGGTCGGCAGATTAGGGGTTAAAACAATTTAATTGAGTGGCGGCGATGTGGGGGGACCTCGGTTTAGGGGTACATAGGTATTTTATGGGTGTTAGTGTACTTTAGAGTACAGTAGTTAAGAGCTTTATGAACCGGCGTTAGCCCAGAAAGCTCTTAACTACTGACTTTTTTCTGCGGCTGGAGTTTTGTCGTTAGAATTCTAACGCTCACTTCAGACACGACTCTAAATACCGGAGTTAGAAAAATCCCATTGAAAAGATAGGATACGCAATTTACGTAAGGGGATCTGCGGTATGGAAAAGTCGCGGCTGAAAAGTGAGCGTTAGACCCTTTTTTGAGTGACTCCAAATACCGGAGGTAGCCTAAAACCAGCGTTAGGAGCCTCTAACGCTGGTTTTCACGGCTACCGCCAAACTCCAAATCTAGGCCTATGTAATTGCCCTAATGGATAGAGGGTGCACTCACTGCATCGAGTAATGGAAATGTGATCAACAAAGCCTTTAAACCAATAGAATAAAGATAGTTATGCAATATGTAATGTGGGTTTTATTGCCCCTTAATGGGACATGAAATCCAACACTTTTCTTTCATGATTCAGATAGAGAATACAATTATCAAAACGTTGCTTCTATTATCTCATGTTATTCTTTGTTGAAGAGATATCTATATAGGTAGCGTTCACATGTCTGGAGCACTACATGACAGGAAATAGTGCTCTTTCTAATGTATAACTGTTGCAAAACTGCTGCTATATAGTACTACAGACACGTGCACACTCCTGAACTTACCTTTCTGATTTTCAAAAAAGGATTACAAGAAAAGGAAGAAAATATTATAATAGAAATAAATTTGAAAGTTAAAATTGTGTTTTATATCCCTTTAACTGAAGTATAAGTGGCTGTCAAGACTTGAGATTCGTTTCTACTTACTGTCAAATTTACTAAGAGCTAGATTCTATGTGACTTGCTGCTGAATCTGATGACAACAGTTGTACAACAATGTTGCTGAACTGCTGCTATGAATAGCTGCTCACAAGCTTTTATTTTCAAACTGTTCAATTGTTAAAGATCTGTGTAAAAAAAACAAAAAACTTTTACTTACCATTTTAATTATTTTGGTCTTTCTGCCTTTCCTTCAAGAGCAACAGACTTTTCTTTTCAAATTTGTTATATATTCTAAATTTCTTTAAAAATTGCTTCTATCGTTAAAGATTTTTAAAATATTTTTAACTGAACAGGATTGTAAATGGGGGGTGGACTGCCAAAACGGACCCACCTACTTTTCTTATTCGTTAGCGATATTAACCAATCACAAGACTTCTGTCAACTTCTAATAGCCAGTTTATTCTTCATTGCTTAAAATAATGATATACACATACCGAAGCATATGTTTGCATGTACATGGTAGAGAAGTCACAACTAAATTAAAGATAAAAGTTTTTTTATTTGTAATAGTGGTCAAAGTAATAAACGATAACATTTTGGGGTTGCTTCTAAGGCATACTTGGTCGCTCCCAGAGTATAAAACCCAAAGTATAAAACCCTATTACCAATAACAAACCCTGAATAACAAATACACAGAGACAATAATAATTTCTGGCACCATAATAATTTTTTAAAAAAAAGAACATTGAGTGGCAAATATCTAAAATCCTGCATATAATGTGCCATCTACAATTACTAATAAATGGTATTTATACATACAAAATATTAATATGTTACCCATATCAATACAGGGCCAGATCATAAGTGGCGCACTCATTTTTTTTTGCTTGTGCGCTATCTGCACTCGTAAAAAATGAATGTGGCCACATTAGTGCTAGTATTACAAGTTGAAAGTAAAAAGTGCACACATGAAATATTCAGACGCACTAACTTTGGATATTGCAACTGCATTAAATCCCTCTTCCCACGCTACAAAAAAATATTATATACATTTATTTATTTTTATATATGTATATATTAGTCATCAATCGTGCGCTGACCTGACACTGTGCAAGATAAAATATGCTAAACCCGAAGGTGCATAGACTTATGCAGCCAAAAAAAAATAGTTTTGGACGAAATTTTCATTCTGAATATTTGCGAAAATTCATTTTTCTGAATACTGGTTGGATGCACTGTTTGTTATTTGTTTAGTTTTAACTGATTTTTATACTTTATATTGAATTTTAGTTAAACATTTACATTTGATTTTGTTAAAATGAATGCAAATGTTTTAAAGCTATAGGTGAAAGGTTCACCTGTAGCTACATTACTTACCCTAACACCCTCTGGATCCTCTTCTTGCCAGTGCCCATGCCAGGCTTATTGCGCTCGGCTCCCAGGACTTGCACTGTTAGCATTCTTTTGAGCATCAAGTGTGTTCAGCCCCTGTGAACTTGGTAATGGAAAGGGAGCCTAACTTAACAAAGTAACATAAAGTGATCTGTGCTTCTTTATTCTTATATGATAATTCTGGGGTACCTGATCTCTGCTTCTGGCCTGACCTTGGACTGACCTCATGATCTCGATATATGCCTGACCCTTTGATGTGTTGCCTGATTTCTACTGATTACATTGCTGCTGATTTCTAGAACTTTAAACCTGACTATTCCTTTGGATTTTCCCTGTGTTCTGCTATCTGGTTAATGTTTGATCTTTTGGCTCCTGACCTCTACTTGTCTTTGACCTTGACTCTATCTATCTATCTATCTATCTATCTATCTATTTGTCTGCCTGTCTCTATATCTATTGATCTTTTTATTTTAAAGGTCCAAGCTGCCCCACACAATGGAACTGTGGACCCGCAATCAACTACTGCAATTTCCTAAGTTCACAATTTTAAAAGTACTTATTTTTATGTTCAAGATCAAGTTGCTATCTTCTGTTGCCAATGAAAAAGGACAGGAAGGTCTATATTTATCTTAAAAGTATTTTTTTTTTTCACTTTGCTGTAATGATTTGCCTGCCAAGTATTTTATCAGCAATTTAACCATCAAAAGCTTAAAAGCTTACATTAAGCTACCACCTTGTCTTACATACATTTTCTATTCTGATCAGTCTGGGAATGTTTGATAAATGCTCTTCTCAACCTGACAGTTATCTGCATTTTTATTAAACATTTGAGGACACAGCATACATGTTTAAGCAGCTCAGCTAATTACAAAACAGCAGATAGCTGTTAGTACTTAAAGGGTTTCAGATAATTGAATCTGAAAAGTTAGAATTTACACAAGCAAGAGTTGAAGTTGTACTCAATTCTGAAATTGATTTAAACATTAGCATCCTTTGACATCAACTGGCATAATTGAGTTTTAGTTTCTTTAATGTCTCTCTGGAACAAATTATCAGTATATATATATATATATATATATACAGTATACAGTATATATAGATAATTATATATAGGAATATCTATTTGAAAATACATAGAACATGTTCCCCTATGTTCAGAACATTGGTATGTAAAATATTTAAAGTAAATATGCTTTAACATATTTTCATCTAGTTGTTAGTAAAGGACTACAATGCACTTATATACAGTATATGTCTATATATGTATACACATATATTTATTTATAAATACATTTATACACATATAAATACATATGTACACACATATATTCACACACATAAACGTATATATACATATTTAGACATGTTGTATCTCAATGCAGTCCTTTTTTTTCTTATACCTGGCTGAGACCTTATATCTTTTGGCCCTTATAACTTTTTTATGCATTTTTTAAAAATAATTTTTATTGGATGTTGTTATTATGAGTGTAACTGTACTTCAAATGTATTTTTGATGTGTTTTGGGAAACTTTTTTGTCTTGCGTAACAGTTACCCATTGCACTCACACGTTTGCATTTACTTTTAGCTATCCTTCTAACGTGTGCAAACAGCCACGATGAACCCGATATTGCTTGCGCAAAACAGTTACCCATAGTGAGCTGACCAAACTCCTGACTGACTTGACCAAAAAATAACTGCCCTAAACGAGTCCTGTGTTCCCCAGAATGTGCTGCTGCTTATTAGGACCTCTAACAGCTCTGGCAAATACTCCTGTCATGGCTGCTTCAGACGGTTTCTTGTCCACACAGATGACTCTATGTACGAACTTGGAGTAGTGCTGGGCCAAGTCAATGATCTTGGAGAAGAAACCTCCGGTTGCCTTTCTCAGTCGGAAGCTATTGCCTTGGGAGGTCGCTTATGCTGCCATGAAGTGTCTGGCCCTGGTGTGGGCACTAAAGAAACTGCAGCCATACCTTTATGGATGATCATTTACAGTTATCACTGATCATAATCCCCTAGTCAGGTTGAACCAAGTGGTTGTGGATAATGGCAGACTGTTGCCCTGGAGTCTAGTGCTTCAACCATCCAATTGTGCAATACACAATTGACCAGGCAGGGACACTGGAAATGCTGATGGCTTTTCATGGCAGATATACCTGGACAGACTGCAGCCGACCTGCCAAAGGATCTAGCTTGGTCTGCCAGACTTTCAGTTACAATGCACTTATATACAGTATATGTCTATATATGTATACACATATATTTATTTATAAATACATTTATACACATATAAATACATATGTACACACATATATTCACACACATAAACGTATATATACATATTTAGACATGTTGTATCTCAATGCAGTCCTTTTTTTTCTTATACCTGGCTGAGACCTTATATCTTTTGGCCCTTATAACTTTTTTATGCATTTTTTAAAAATAATTTTTATTGGATGTTTTTATTATGAGTGTAACTGTACTTCAAATGTATTTTTGATGTGTTTTGGGACACTTTTTTGTCTTGCGTAACAGTTACCCATTGCACTCACACGTTTGCATTTACTTTTAGCTATCCTTCTAACGTGTGCAAACAGCCACGATGAACCCGATATTGCTTGCGCAAAACAGTTACCCATAGTGAGCTGACCAAACTCCTGACTGACTTGACCAAAAAATAACTGCCCTAAACGAGTCCTGTGTTCCCCAAAATGTGCTGCTGCTTATCAGGACCTCTAACAGCTCTGGCAAGTACTCCTGTCATGGCTGCTTCAGACGGTTTCTTGTCCACACAGATGACTCTATGTACGAACTTGGAGTAGTGCTGGGCCAAGTCAATGATCTTGGAGAAGAAACCGCCGGTTGCCTTTCTCAGTCGGAAGCTATTGCCTTGGGAGGTCGCTTATGCTGCCATGAAGTGTCTGGCCCTGGTGTGGGCACTAAAGAAACTGCAGCCATACCTTTATGGATGATCATTTACAGTTATCACTGATCATAATCCCCTAGTCAGGTTGAACCAAGTGGTTGGGGATAATGGCAGACTGTTGCCCTGGAGCCTAGTGCTTCAACCATCCAATTGTGCAATACACAATTGACCAGGCAGGGACAATGGAAATGCTGATGGCTTTTCATGGCAGATATACCTGGACAGACTGCAGCCGACCTGCCAAAGGATCTAGCTCAGTCTGCTGGACTTTCAGTTAAGGGGAAGCATTGTGACACAAAGCCTGTTGCTTCTTTTTCAGCCCAGCCACTTAGGGGATTAAAAAGATGATTTCTAGCCACAAGTACATTTATTTCTTCTTTTTTTTCTGCCCTATTAAATTATGTATCATATCCCTTCACAAAAACACTATTGTTACTACATTTTTCTAGCCTTCAGGATGATAGAGATCTTTACAATGATACCAAAACCCAGGTGCTTCACCGTTTAAGTTATTGGATATAAAAGGGGGTGGGGCGAAATACTATGACTTAAGAAACCTTGTCTCCAAGCGGGATCTTTACACAATGCGGGAGAGCAGGGGGCAGTATGTGATTGGCTTTTGCATGTTTACATTTTACACCTTGTACTGTATAAACAAAACGTGTCTCTTGACCAATAAAGTGTGTTACTCTACAACACTAATCCTTGTCTGGTGTTGATATGAGAGGGAAAGAGCTTCTTCACTACAGAGCTTAATTACTGCAATTAGGGCTTTTAGTTGGGTAGCCTGGTCCTTGTAGCCCTCTGGTGGTACTTGGAGAAGTTAGAAACAGCACAGATCTGACACTCAACCCCGGGGTGCAATCCACTAGGTACTGTTACACGCCCCAAAACCTTCAGTGTGAGAACATAGCAAGATTAAGTGGCAGGCATTTCCCCAGTTATGAAGGCTGGATGTGGTTAAAGAGATAACCACAGAAAGGAGTACACTTATAGCACTCGAGAGCTTGTAATTTTATGCTTTTTTAATCACAAGGCTCAGAGTGGTGAAATGTTAGTAAAGACAACACTTGTTCCAAAATATACTAAATCTAACTAAATTTAAAACTTAACGTTTATTAATTCACAGTGCTAAAATTTGCGGAAAACAAAAAATAAATTAAAAACACTTAACCAAAATGTGTGCTAAGTAAAATTATGTAAAGTAATAGAGTAGGCTAATAATACCAGGGTAAGAGTCTCTATTTGTATTATTCTCTGTAGGGGGGGGGGGTCGTGTAGTATAGGTACAACCAACAGGGGGTTAAATATACTTATAAATGGAGTCCAGATCAGTACTTAGTGTTTAATACGTATGTGGCCCCTATATTTTGTGTCAGTACTGACTACAGCTAACTGGAGATTTCTGGATATAAACTGCCTTGGGATTTAATATCCCTTCTTT
The DNA here is from genome assembly GCF_027579735.1 of Bombina bombina. Lineage (NCBI taxonomy): Eukaryota > Metazoa > Chordata > Amphibia > Anura > Bombinatoridae > Bombina > Bombina bombina. The sequence goes on along the minus strand of NC_069501.1, from coordinate 1,181,508,356 downwards.
CTAATTAGAACCGTTTAGAGTAGTATTATAACTATGAAATGGTTAAGCAAAATTGACTCCGTAGAGTTGGGGTTAACACTTTAGTGTGTTCACTCAGAGCTAGTCTGATAGATACCATATATAATGGTGTTGGGTTGAATAGAATAGGTTATAAATCCTATATTGTGAGTCTACTCGTGTATTATGCCACCTATAGGTGTAATATATCATTAAGCGTTGATACCAGAGTTCGTGTGTGTATTATATTACTGACCTGCTTATTCAAACAGGGCTTGCAAGATAACACGAAGTTGGTTACATTGGCTAAATAATAGTATAGGTTGTCAGAATCTCACAGACTGAGATTCTGAATTGATATTAGCCAGTAAAAGTAGTTTAATACGTATAATTGGTTGTAGCTAAATTGGCTATATATCAATATTGGTTGTCAGGATCTCCCAAACTGAGATTCTAAATTTATGTCACTAAATAGCACTAGTTTCAAACATATAATTAGTTGTGACTGAGATTTACTTGTGTCGTGTGATTATTAAAGTTATTTCAATAGAGTTCAATTGAATGATATAGATATTTAGTTCAAAGTTCCATTGATGCAGCAATATGTGTTACAAATTTTATTGCATTGTATCATTTTTGAATGTGCTCATGTAAATACAATTTAATTGCTGAAGGAACTACCTGCAACTTTTCAGTTAAAGTTGTATGGTTTGTTAACATGTAGTAGACCGCTTCTAGTGTCCTCTATTTTTTTGATATTATGTTAGCTGTGTCTTAACTTTAAGAGAAATATCTTAAACTTTATTATTTATAAGTTTGTTAAAGTCACAGTATTGGTATTCTTGGAAAACAACACACACTTGTACTCTGTTAGTATCTGGTATTTGGATTTTAAATGATTGAGATTTAATAGTGTTTGTACATTTTCATGTCACAGTATTGCTCTCTTGTGAACTAACTCCTACCCTTATTTTGTTGGTAAGCGTTATTGTTATAACGATATAGGGCTCCATGTACTAAGCCGTCAATTCATCCGTCATTGTAGACGCGGATAAACTCGCCGTTACTCGCCGCGGGCGAAATGGTGTCCGCTGTCGCTATGTACTAATATTCCCCCAATAAATAGACAAGTCTAGCCCGCCGCGAGCAGTTGCGGATTGTTGATAAATTTGACGCCTCGCTCGCCGCGACTTAGCTGATGGTACTTAACTTTCAGTTGAATTGTCTGGCCAATTATTAACACGTGACATGCAAGGTGTCACGAACATCATAGTAGTCGCGGGAATAGAATTTTGCTCCTATAAAAGTTCAACTTATCTAAACAACTTTATTATTGTTCAAAATTTTTTGAAGAGTGATAACAGAGCGTTATTTTTGTAATATTTATTTACAATTTGGATATGGCTTCATCTGGATCTGATAATATATAAATATTAATATAAAAATAATTATAAAGATTGACAACTAACAATACAAATTTAAATAGATTACTCTTTAATTACAGTCGACAAATTGGGCGCAATTTATGTACATGGAAATGAGAGACAAATTAGACGCCAGTTATGCTGTAAGTACAATGCTGATATTACTGCCTTTTATATATGTGTAGACTGGCGTCTAGATTGACTTTCCTATTGTTTTGTACCTTGCCCGCCACCTAAAAGGTGGCGAGGCAAAAATAGCGAGGTGGGAGCGGAAATTGTAGCGAGCGGACAAATAGATTTTTTAGTACATTCGTTTTTTGGCGAGTTGGTGGTCAAATGTGTCTAATTACAGTGAAAAATGGAGCGGTAGCGAGGTTTGGCGGATAAGTACGCTCGCAATTTTAAAGATGCGAGTTTTAACATAATTGACGGCTTTGTACATATCAGTTTGCGAGTTTTGACGCGAGATTTGTTGCGGGTAGCTCGCTGACTGCTTAGTACATGGAGCCCATAGAGTTCGTTTTTTTATTTTCAAATATCTCCCACCACTGTTCTGTTAGTAAGCATAGTTGTTATCACGGTATAGAATCAGTTTTTTACTATACAATATCTCCCACCGGTGCGGTGTTAGTGAGCATTATTGTAGTAATGGTATACAGCCGGTTTTGTTGCTGGTTGTAGGCTAACAGGTAAAGCCCAGTGTTGCCCTTATCTACTTTTGGCGCTTTCGTGTTTAAATTATTTAGCCGTTAATACAATCTTGCACACAAGCGGTAGCTGTAATTTAGAAAGTAGCCATTACTATCTTGTAGCCAGTACTATATTGGTCCCATGTCAGTCTTCAATACCACTGACCTCCCTTGTTTTCGTTTTCAGTTTAATAAAGACTCAAGTATATTGCCTCAATTAAATAACAAATTTACATTTAGCATTAATAATGGTTAGCATCTAAAAATACAGGAGTTCGCAATGACTCCTCACCATTTCCCTAAATACCTAACATGTTTCGCCGTCTAACACGGCTTTTTCAAAGGGTTAACCCAAACACTATTAAATCTCAATCATTTAAAATCCAAATACCAGATACTAACAGAGTACAAGTGTGTGTTGTTTTCCAAGAATACCAATACTGTGACTTTAACAAACTTATAAATAATAAAGTTTAAGATATTTCTCTTAAAGTTAAGACACAGCTAACATAATATCAAAAAAATAGAGGACACTAGAAGCGGTCTACTACATGTTAACAAACCATACAACTTTAACTGAAAAGTTGCAGGTAGTTCCTTCAGCAATTAAATTGTATTTACATGAGCACATTCAAAAATGATACAATGCAATAAAATTTGTAACACATATTGCTGCATCAATGGAACTTTGAACTAAATATCTATATCATTCAATTGAACTCTATTGAAATAACTTTAATAATCACACGACACAAGTAAATCTCAGTCACAACTAATTATATGTTTGAAACTAGTGCTATTTAGTGACATAAATTTAGAATCTCAGTTTGGGAGATCCTGACAACCAATATTGATATATAGCCAATTTAGCTACAACCAATTATACGTATTAAACTACTTTTACTGGCTAATATCAATTCAGAATCTCAGTCTGTGAGATTCTGACAACCTATACTATTATTTAGCCAATGTAACCAACTTCTTGTTATCTTGCAAGCCCTGTTTGAATAAGCAGGTCAGTAATATAATACACACACGAACTCTGGTATCAACGCTTAATGATATATTACACCTATAGGTGGCATAATACACGAGTAGACTCACAATATAGGATTTATAACCTATTCTATTCAACCCAACACCATTATATATGGTATCTATCAGACTAGCTCTGAGTGAACACACTAAAGTGTTAACCCCAACTCTACGGAGTCAATTTTGCTTAACCATTTCATAGTTATAATACTACTCTAAACGGTTCTAATTAGAAAGAAGGGATATTAAATCCCAAGGCAGTTTATATCCAGAAATCTCCAGTTAGCTGTAGTCAGTACTGACACAAAATATAGGGGCCACATACGTATTAAACACTAAGTACTGATCTGGACTCCATTTATAAGTATATTTAACCCCCTGTTGGTTGTACCTATACTACACGACCCCCCCTACAGAGAATAATACAAATAGAGACTCTTACCCTGGTATTATTAGCCTACTCTATTACTTTACATAATTTTACTTAGCACACATTTTGGTTAAGTGTTTTTAATTTATTTTTTGTTTTCCGCAAATTTTAGCACTGTGAATTAATAAACGTTAAGTTTTAAATTTAGTTAGATTTAGTATATTTTGGAACAAGTGTTGTCTTTACTAACATTTCACCACTCTGAGCCTTGTGATTAAAAAAGCATAAAATTACAAGCTCTCAAGTGCTATAAGTGTACTCCTTTCTGTGGTTATCTCTTTAACCACATCCAGCCTTCATAGTCTATATACAGTACACAGCACCACAGACTCTTATACTACAGCATTGATCTGGGATATACTTCCCAGTCTGTCATATATAGAGATCTAGAGCTTCTTAGCATAATAATCCTTTCACTAAAAAAGTAGTGCCATTGGTTTTCTCTTTCTGTTACCATTTCCCCAGTTATGTCCACCCCTGTAAAGTTTGTACAAAAAGGGGATTGAGGAAAGATTCACGTTTTCACTGTATGACATGCCCATCAAAACCTGGTTTATGCACCAAAAATTGCTTTGAGATTTATCTTACATTTGAAAAACACTGGTAAATTTACCAATCCAAAGATTTGTGTATTTTTTTTTTTTTTTAAAGTAAATTATCACACTTGAGATAATTTAATACCGGCAGTTATGCCATAGCAAACAAGTGTGATGCACAGCTGCAATTTGTGTCCTTATATGATCCTTTGCCAAAAAATATCTAAAAATTCCCTTTCAGCACTGTAATAACAAACGGCCCTGCCTGAACCCATTGCCATAATGTGTCTAAAATCCCCTTTCAGAACTATGATTCACAGATGCAATTATCACTGTATATGATTTGTGTAAATAATGTCAGTGAGAACCCCAACGTTTGTGTAAAGAATCTTTTATTTTTGTATTATTGCATTTGGCATTTATCTGATTGCCAGCTATTAGCATTACTTATACCAAAATAGGCCTAGATCAATACCTTGGGTTGTCTTTTTTTTAAAATATAAAAGTTTATTTGGGCAGTTATGCAATAACAAATAAATCATTAGCCCTTTGCCTGAAATATCAAAAAATCCCCTTTCAGAGTTGTGATTTACAGCAGCAATTAGCAGCATATTAATTACCAAAACCAAGGGGATACCAGAGAAGCTTTTACAACCCTTTGAATTATGGCTGCACAAATTATGTATAAATAATTTCAGTGAGAAACCTAAAGTTTGTGAAAAAGTTAATGAAATTTTTTATAAGATCACTGTTCTCATAAAATATGCCAAAATGGGCCTAGATCTATACCTTGGGTTGTCTACTTTATAAAAATATATAGTCTTGGAAATTTGAGAATTTGAGCCTAAGGGGTCGATTTATCATTGTGCGGGCGGATCATGTCCACCGCACATCAATAAATGCCGACAGCATTCGCCGTCGGCATTTATCATTGCACAAGCATTTCTCGTGAAATGCTTGTGCAATACCACCCCCTGCACATTCGCGGCCGCTAGCAGGGGGTTTCAATCATCCCAATTGTATCCGATCAGGATGATTGCTGTCCGTCGCCTCAGAGGGGGCGGACAAGTTAAGGAGCAGTAGTTTTATGACCGCTACTTCTTAACTCCTGACAGTGCGGATCAGGTCCGCCAGACCTCGCTGAATACGGAGAGAAATACGCTCTCTGTATTCAGCATTGCACCAGCAGCTCGCAAGAGCTGCTGGTGCAACGCCGCCCCCTGCAGATTCGCGGCCAATGGGCCGCCAGCAGGGGGGTGTCAATCAACCCGATCGTACTCGATCGGGTTGATTTCCGGCGATGTTTGTCCGCCTGCTCAGAGCAGGTGGACAGGTTATGGAGCAGCGGTCTTTGCGACCGCTGCTTCATAACTGCTGTTCGGAGCTTGATAAATATGCCCCAAAATGTTTATTACCCTAAGAGATACACCCCATTCAAAAAGAATGAAGAAAACTAGATAATAGAAGTAAATTGAAAAGTTGTTTAAATTAATTGTATGCTCTATTTAAATTATAAAAGAAAAATGTTGGGTTTCATATCCCTTTAATAAAACTTTTTCCAATGGTGTAGGACAAGGATAGGGGCTAAAAGTTTAAACCGCTCAGTTTCTTCGTGATTAAGTAAAAATCCATTTACCTCTGTGTTCAGTAATGCTTTAAATTGATTCTCTTCACTTTTGTTTGATGGAATAAAATCAATAATCTGAAATTTAAGGGCATTAATACTGTCATTATGGGTGACAAAATGTTTGGCTACCGTTGTTTTCTTTCATCAAGCAAAAGATGAGGAAATCAATTTAAAACATTACAGAACAAAGAAGGAAATTGATTTTTTTTTTTACTTAAATAGAAAGGAACCCAACTGTCTGAACTCGTATTGGGATCTACATCTTTATCATGTTCCCCCTTAAAGATTTTGTTATGTTCTCTTTTTGTTTAGTCTAAAGAGACTTATAATAGCCAATGAATAGATTTTTGTGTTTCCCCTTATTTTGTATTTGTTTTTCTGGACATATTGTGCAATTAACTTAAAGGGACACTGTACCCAAATTTTTTCATTGGTGATTCAGATAGAGCATGACATTTTAAGCAACTTTCTAATTTACTCCTATTATCAAATTTTCTTCATTCTCTTGGTATCTTTATTTGAAATGCAAGAAAGTAAGTTTAGATGCCGGCCCATTTTTGGTGATCAACCTGGGTTGTTCTTGCTGACTGGTGGATAACTCATCCACCAATAAAAAAGTGCTGTCCATAGTTCTGAATTAAAAAAAAAAACTTAGATGTCGTCTTTTTAAAATAAAGACAGCAAGAGAACGAAGAAAAATTGATAATAGGAATAAATTAGAAAGTGGCTTAAAATGGCATGCTCTATATGAATCATGAAAGAAAAAATTTGGGTTCAGTGTCCCTTTAATCTTGATAATATGATTATAATTCTAGTTTAATGTAATGCACACTGATGGAGGATTATTGTAATTTGAAATTAAAATTGCATTGAAATACCTCACCTAGCGTTAGATTACAAGTGCACTATCATTTTAGCGAGAAGTGTAAATGAGATTTGAGATTGTGGTATTTTTCGTACTTGAATCCGTATTACAAGTGGTGCAGTGTTTAAATTACTGTGAGTTTATTTGCACGAGTTCACAATAACTGGTGCTCCCTATACTTTCTTTGGGTGCCGTGAAGTGCAAAATTACGCTCGTATTATAAGTTAGAGGGTAACCATTGCACACAAGTGGGACTTCGATTTTCATGCAACTCATTTACCAGAGAGCAAAGCTCTGGTTATGCAAGCGCGCTTCTATGTTTTCAACACATTTCAGCTGAATATGTACAAGAATCATTGCTAAGGTGTCCCCATTGAACTATTGGTCTATAAATTAACAAAATTCATAGTCAATATGTCATTGCTGACCGCCTTTGTGTATCAGATCGCTATAGCATGTTTGATTACCGTTGCGTTTCAGTGCTCTCTTGCTTTTGCTATATTGATCTGTAATCATGGATCCCAAGTTAGCTAACTTGTGTGCTGGTGGACAAGCCTGTTTCAAAAAGCTCATACGCGCCAGGCGTCTTGTTCAGAGGCGCAGGGAACATGTGAGGATAGATAGGCCTTTGTCTAGGGTGCGTGCACCACCAGTGGACAGGGTAAGGCTCACCTTGGTTTCACTCAGTGATGCTGAGGTTTATGACATGTAAAGGCTCAATAGGCCGCAGCTTGTTTGTTTATACGTTGTCATAAAGGACGAATTTGCGACACGCAAGTGTATGCGCACTGCTATTCCTGGCTTGTCCAAGATGCTCTGCTGCATAAAATTTTTAATCCACAGAGGTGTATTTGAGTGGATTATCTCAAAACAATTTCTGAATGCCATCATCAACAAGTGCCATATTTGTGCAAGATACCCTAACAACGAGGACGCTTAGGGGTAGATTTACTAAGCAGCGGATGCTGCTATCTACCCCCGTACTTTCCGGCTCGTCAGAAATGTAAGTTAAGACCGCTGTTCCTTAACTCGTCCGCCACCTCTGAAGTGGCGGACAGCAATCAGCCCAGTTGGATATGATCGGGTTGATTGACACCCCCTGCTAGCGGAGAAACGCTTGTGCAATGATAAATGCAAACAGCGTATGCTGTCAACATTTATCGATATCCCCCCGTACATTGATAAATCTACCCCTTGTCATAATCTCAGGAGGGAGTTCTATGATATGAGTGTATTGGAGCAATAGAGTGCACCCATATAACTCTGTGGGCTCCAAGTGCCCAGGAAATGGCATATTGCAATTGCAAACCCTTGTGCAGTTTGTGTGTGAAGCAAACATACACAAAATAAATGTGTTTGCAGCATTTCCTGGGTCCTCTCACGACTCCCATATCCCCAGGCAGTCGTCTGTGTGTAGCGGCAGTTTGAGGGGAGACAGTTTCTTCATGGATGGCTCATTGCTGAATACTATTCTATTGTAAGACAGGAGGCTCAAAGTTTTACTTCCCTTTCTTTACTAAATGTCTCCAGCATCCATCTTTACATAAAAAACAAGGTAACAAGCCCCCTACCAATGGGGGCTTAGCATATCATATATAAACCGTATCTGTAACTTTCACTTCCTCTTTCTTTACTGCTCTCCAGCAGTGCAGGTGATGTACAATTTCTTTATTTGTCTGATATTGTTGCAAAATGTTCTCTTGATTGTTCTGCAATGATTTTAATGCTCTCTCTGTACCCCTGTCTCACTGTCTGTCTCTTTACTTCTAAATATCATAATCAATATTGCATGTGTTAGGTTTTGAGGAAAAATCACACTACATTTAAAGTGACAGTGTATGTGTTTTTCATTGTAAAATGACACCCATGTTAGCAACTGGGGTTGCTCTTTCATATGTTATGTTTATTATTTCATCAGTAGTGATGCCTTTAAATAAACATTCTAAATCATTATTCATTGCCCTTGAAACATTTTGCTTTTGAAAGGTTCTAGCTAGATTCTTAAAGACTGATTTTGTCTTGCATTGTTTTTTTCCCATTTAATGGCTCTGACATTTCACTAAACAAAAATCATGTTTCGCGTTTATATTTTACTCGTCTAACACTAAGAAAAAAAAATGTTATATGGAGGATTTGTTAAAAAAAACTTGTATAATTATTATAAATTGTTCAATAGTTTTCATTTCATATGCATATAAGATGCCAATTGTGTATATTTAGAACATTAATATGTATATCTATACAATGTTCTCCATTAACTAATACAGTTATTTTCAACAGCTGACTCGGGTTATATGCTTAAGAACTGGATGATCACACCAGTGCAGAACCCATCCAATGAGCCTGAAGAGGTGTATAGCCATGCACATAGCTGGACCAGAGCTGTGATAGAAAGACTCTTTGAGCTCCTCAAGGTGCTCTTCAGGTGTTTAGATAGGTCTGGGGGAGTCCTGCAATACAGCTCTGACAAGGTTGTAAAAATAATCGTCGCTTGCAGCGTCTTCTACAACATCACACAGCAAGGAGGATTGCTGCAAGACCTCCAGGTGCCTGAACAACTCATTGAAAGAGACAACAATTAACATGAGGAACAGGAGGAAGGGCCCAACATAATTCAAAATTACTTTACTGCTCTAATTTACTTTTGTTGTAAATTAATGGCATTTGTTGTATTCAGATCCACTCTTATATTTGGTTAAAAAGCAATAATTTAAATTTAGTCTATATTTATGTTTTAATTCACAGGAAATTATAAACATAGGATTCTGAAATTGGCCACACAGAAGAGTAAATACTTTATCTACATCAGAGGGTAGGCATGCTCAATTTCACTGTATAACCTGCATGCAGCTTTATTAGTGACATGGCTGAAAGGACAGACATTTGGACAGCGGAATTGTGTGAAAAATATTTTCTAAAAAGGTTTCGGCCATCAATGTAAAAGTTGTTTGTGTTTCTTTGGCTGCATCAGCCAATCCTATTGGTTGATTGGAACAGCCAATAGGATTTTAGCGGCTCTAATATTATTGGCTGATTGGAACCTTTCAGCCAATAGGAATGCAAGGGACGCCATCTTGGATGACGTCACTTGCATTCAAGATCCAGCTTACGGTGGAGACTGTACTGAAGAGGAGCTCCTTACCGGATGTCTTCAGGATGGACCTGCTCTACGACGGATGTCTTCAGGATGAACCCGCACCGCGCCGGATGGATGAAGATAGAAGAAGCAGCATGGATGAAGACCTCGCCGGCTGGATGAAGATGGAAGAGGCCGCCCGGATGAAGACTTCTTGCCGGCTGGATGGATCCTTCAAGCGGAACTTCAAAAACTGTAAGTGGATTGTCGGGGGTTAGTGTTAGGTTTAGTTAAGGTTTTTTTGGGTGGGTTTTATTTTTAGAGTAGGGTCTGGGCAGGTAAAAGAGCTAAATGCCCTTTTAAGGGCAATGCCCATTCAAATGCCCTTTTCAGGGCAATGGGGAGCTTAGGTTTTTTAGATAGGGTTTTTATTTGGGGGGGGGGTTGATTGGTTGGGTGATGGGTTTTACTGTTGGGGGGGTGTTTGTATTTTTTTTATGTGAAAGAGCTGATTTCTTTGGGGCAATGCCCCGCAAAAGGCCCTTTTAAGGGCCATTGGTAGTTTATTTAGGCTAGTTTTTTTTATTTTGGGTGGGCTTTTTTATTTTGATAGGGCTATTAGATTAAGTGTAATTCATTTTTATTTTTGATACTGTGGTTTGTTTTTATTGTAACTTAGTGTTTTTTATTTTTTGTAACAGCGTTTATTTTTTTGTAATTTAGTAATTTTTAATAGTAGATTTAAATAATTTGAGTAGGGTTAGGGTTTTTAATATGTAATTTAGTTAATTTAATTGCTAGTTTAATGTAATTTTAGTATAATAGTTAGGGTAGGTTAATTAATAGTTTAATATAGTTTATTTTAATTCTAAAGGTAGGTTTTAATTTATTATAAGATAGGGATGTGGTAATTTTAATGTAAAATTAGTGGGTTAGTGACAGGGTATAAATAAAGTTGGTAAAAAGCCGAATAGCAGCAAGATCGATGACTGTTAGTTAACAACAGTCCGCTGCTCATCGCCCCGTACTTGGTGCACAGCTTTTTGCCTGCTTTTTGTTATAAATATGGAGATCGTATTGAGGTCTGCGGCCGCGATGTTAGGTGAGTGTATTGGTGCCGTTGAATGCAACAAAGTTGACGGCTTGATAGATATCCCCCAATCTGATATTTTCATAAGAACATAAGTGCAACTATTTCTATACATGGGACAACAATTAATATAACATATTACAATTTATTTCTACATTGAAAAAAAGCATTATTTATAAGTTTTAAAATGTCAATCGGAAATAGGTCTCAAAAAGCTCAGTTTTCCTCTTTTACACCTAGTTGATCTGGGTGTAATTTTTCTCAATGTATCGACAGCCTCCGACAGTGTATTAATGGTTTGCGCTTTCATTGGGAACTTGGTATAAGTTATCACTTAACGGCTTCTAATACTTTCAATAGGACACAAAAATATATTTGGAAGCTGGAACCTGGCTGCCGATATAGAGAATGTGCCATCAGAAGCAGTCGATAAACGAAATTGCTTTCTACAGCATATATATTGGTTTGTGACCTCGGGCAAACCTAATTATGGCTCAATGGAAATGAGCCCCTATACTGTGAATATTTGAATGATATATTCAATATGTATAAGAACAATACAATAATTTGTGTGTTTTTAGTTAAAACAGATTGTATTTTTGTTGATTACTTTAACTTAGATAAACGTCGAGCAAATGTATACATACATGCGGTCATTTCTAAAGGGTTCACATACTTTTTATTGCCTATTTATTTCATATATATATATATATATATATATATATATATATATATATATATATATATATATATATATATATATATATATATATATATATATATATATATGTGTGTGTGTGTGTGTTTACATTTATTTTGTTATTTGATAATGCTGGATTTTTACCTTTTAAAATTTCTAGCATATACTGTATATATCAAGTTAACTGAGGATTCCAAAATAATTATTTGGATTGTTTCCATACTTGGGTCATGCTGTATTTTTCCTTGCCCAATATTGCTCTTTTCCTTTTGGTATGAAATATAAAATGTTTATTTTTTTATTATAAACTATTTATATATAATTTTAAAATGACATGTTTATACCTGCTGATTTCTCATGATTTTTCTGTACATGGTGTTGTTTCACATCTTTTGGGATTTGAGGAAGACACATAACGCATGTCACATAAAAAATTTGAAAAGTCTGAACAAATTTTAATCTGTTCAATATCGGAATGAGAATTTCCGGGCATCAAAAGGTTTAAGAATTTTTTTTCCATACAGATAACATTTTGGTTTACATTTTTTTTTTATCTTTTTTTTTATAATATTTACTAAATAGATTTTTTTCCCTTAAAACTTTCCTTTAAATGTCAAAAATTCTCTTTTGACATTGAGCCACCGATTTCTTATTTATTTCAGACATATTGAAAAACATAATTTATGTAAGAACTTACCTGATAAATTAATTTCTTTCATATTAGCAAGAGTCCATGAGCTAGTGACGTATGGGATATACATTCTTACCAGGAGGGGCAAAGTTTCCCAAACCTCAAAATGCCTATAAATACACCCCCCACCACACCCACAATTCAGTTTAACGAATAGCCAAGAAGTGGGGTGATAAGAAAGGAGCGAAAGCATCAACAAGGAATTGGAATAATTGTGCTTTATACAAAAAAATCATAACCACCACAAAAAGGGTGGGCCTCATGGACTCTTGCCAATATGAAAGAAATTAATTTATCAGGTAAGTTCTTACATAAATTATGTTTTCTTTCATGTAATTGGCAAGAGTCCATGAGCTAGTGACGTATGGGATAACAAATACCCAAGATGTGGAACTCCACGCAAGAGTCACTAGAGAGGGAGGGATAAAATAAAGACAGCCAATTCTGCTGAAAAAAGAATCCACAACCCAAAATCAAAAAAGTTTTAATCTTATAATGAAAAAAACTGAAATTATAAGCAGAAGAATCAAACTGAAACAGCTGCCTGAAGAACTTTTCTACCAAAAACTGCTTCTGAAGAAGAAAAAACATAACAATGGTAGAATTTAGTAAAAGTATGCAAAGAGGACCAAGTTGTGGCTTTGCAAATCTGATCAACAGAAGCTTCATTCTTAAAAGCCCAGGAAGTAGAAACTGACCTAGTAGAATGAGCCGTAATCCTCTGAGGCCTGGATTTACCCGACTCCAAATAAGCATGATGAATCAAAAGCTTTAACCAAGAAGCCAATGAAATGACAGAAGCTTTCTGACCTTTCCTATAACCAGAAAAGATAACAAATAGACTAAAAGACTTTCTGAAATCTTTAGAAGCTTCAGCATAATATTTCAAAGCTCTTACCACATCCAAAGAATGCAAAGATCTTTCCAAGGAATTCTTAAGATTAGGACACAATGAAGGGACAACAATTTCTCTACTAATGTTGTTGGAATTCATAACCTTAGGTAAAAATTTAAATGAAGTCTGCAAAACCGCCTTATCCTGATGAAAAATCAGAAAAGGAGACTCACAAGAAAGAGCAGATAATTCAGAAACTCTTCTAGCAGAAGAGATAGCCAAAAGAAACAATACTTTCCAAGAAAGTAATTTAATGTCCAGAGAAAGCATAGGCTCAAACGGAGGAGCCTGTAAAGCTCTCAAAACCAAATTAAGACTCCAAGGAGGAGAGATTGACTTAATTACAGTCTTGATACCAGCCAAAGCCTGCACAAAACAACGAATGTCAGGAAGATTAGCAATTTTTCTGTGAAACAGAACAGAAAGAGCAGAGATTTGTCCTTTCAAGGAACTTGCAGACAAACCCTTATCCAAACCATCCTGAAGAAACTGTAAAATTCTAGGAATTCTAAAAGAATGTCAAGAGAACTTATGAGAAGAACACCATGAAATGTAAGTCTTCCAGACTCAGTAATAAATCCTTCTAGACACAGATTTACGAGCCTGCAACATAGTATTGATCACTGAGTCAGAGAAACCTCTATGACTAAGCACTAAGCGTTCAATCTCCATAACTTCAAATTTAATGATTTGAGATCCTGATGGAAAAACGGGCCTTGAGAAAGAAGGTCTGGCCTTAACGGAAGTGGCCAAGGTTGGCAACTAGACATCCGAACAAGATCCACAAACCAAAACCTGTGTGGCCATGCTGGAGCCACCAGCAGTACAAACGAACGCTCCATTATGATTTTGGAAATCACTCTAGGAAGAAGAACTAGAAGCGGAAAGATATAAGCAGGTTGATAATTCCAAGGAAGTGACAACGCATCCACTGCTTCTGCCTGAGGATCCCTGGATCTGGACAGATACCTGGGAAGTTTCCTGTTAAGATGAGAAGCCATCAGATCTATTTCTGGAAGCCCCCATATCTGAGCAATCTGAAGAAACACATCTGGGTGAAGAGACCATTCTCCCGGATGTAAAGTCTGGCGACTGAGATAATCCGCTTCCCAATTGTCTATACCTGGGATATGAACCGCAGAGATTAGACAGGAGCTGGATTCCGCCCATGCAAGTATCCGAGATACTTCTTTCATAGCTTGAGGACTGTGAGTCCCACCTTGATGATTGACATACGCCACAGTTGTGACATTGTCTGTCTGAAAACAAATAAACGGTTCTCTCTTCAGAAGAGGCCAGAACTGAAGAGCTCTGAGAATCGCACGGAGTTCCAAAATATTGATTGGTAAGCTCGTCTCTTGAGATTTCCAAACCCCTTGCACTGTCAGAGATCCCCAGACAGCTCCCCAACCTGAAAGACTCGCATCTGTTGAAATCATAGTCCAGGTTGGATGAAGAAAAGAGGCCCCTTGAACTAAACGGTGGTGATCTAACCACCAAGTCAGAGATAGTCGAGTATTGGGATTTAAGGATATCAATTGTGATATATTTGTATAATCCCTGCACCATTGGTTCAGCATACAAAGCTGAAGAGGTCTCATGTGAAAACGAGCAAAGGGGATCGCGTCCGATGCTGCAGTCATGAGACCTAAAACCTCCATGCACATAGATACTGAAGGGAATGACTGAGACTGAAGGTTCCAACAAGCTAAAACCAATTTCAGACGTCTTTTGTCTGTTAGAGACAAAGTCATGGATACTAAATCTATTTGGAATGGAATCCTAAAAAGGTTACCCTTGTCTGAGGAATCAAGGAACTTTTTGGTAAATTGATCCTCCAACCATGTCTTTGAAGAAACAACACAAGTTGATTCGTGTAAGATTCTGCAGAATATAAAGACTGAGCAAGTACCAAGATATCGTCCAAATAAGGAAACACCGCAATACCCTGCTCTCTGATTACAGAGAGAAGGGCACCGAGAACCTTTGAAAAGATCCTTGGAGCTGTTGCTAGGCCAAAAGGAAGAGCAACAAATTGGTAATGCTTGTCTAGAAAAGAGAATCTCAGGAACTGATAGTGATCTGGATGAATTGGAATATGAAGATAAGCATCTTGTAAGTCTATTGTGGACATATAATGCCCTTGCAGAACAAAAGGCAGAATAGTCCTTATAGTCACCATTTTGAATGTTGGTATTCTTACATAACGATTCAAAATTTTTAGATCCAGAACTGGCCTGAAAGAATTCTCTTTTTTTGGTACAATGAACAGATTTGAATAAAACCCCAGACCCCGTTCCAGATATGGAACTGGCACAATTACCCCAGATGACTCCAGGTCTGAAACACATTTCAGGAAAGCCTGAGCCTTTACTGGGTTCACTGGAATGCGTGAGAGAAAGAACCTTCTCACAGGCGGTCTTACCTTGAAACCTATTCTGTACCCATGAGAAACAATTTTCTGAATCCAATGATTTTGAATTGAATTGATCCAAAAATCTTTGAAAAATCGTAGTCTGCCCCCTACCAGCTGTGCTGGAATGAGGGCCGCACCTTCATACGGACTTGGCGGCTGGTTTTGATTTTCTAAAAGGCTTGGATTTATTCCAGACTGGAGAAGGCTTCCAATTGGAAACTGTTCCTTTAGGGGAAGGGTCAGGCTTCTGTTCCTTATTCTGACGAAAGGAACAAAAACGGTTAGCAGCCCTAAATTTACCCTTAGATTTTTTATCCTGAGGCAAAAAAGCTCCCTTCCCCCCAGTGATAGTTGAAATTATAGAATCCAACTGAGAACCAAATAATTTATTACCTTGGAAGGAAAGAGATAGCAACGTTTACTTAGAAGTCATATCTGCATTCCAAGATTTAAGCCATAAAGCTCTTAAAATAGCTAAAGACATATACCTGACATCAATCTGCAGCAACATCAGCCAAGGAAATAGCAGGCCTAAGAAGATGTCCTGAACATAAATACGCCTTCCTTAGATAAGATTCAAGCTTCCTATCTAAAGGAACTTTAAAAGAAGTACTATCTGCCGTAGGAATAGTAGTACGTTTAGCAAGAGTAGAGATAGCCCCATCAACTTTGGGGATTTTTTCCCAAAACTCCAATCTATCAGACGGCAAAGGGTACAGTCTCTTAAACCTTAAAGAAGGAGTAAATGAAGCACCCAAACCATTCCATTCCCTAGAAATCACATCTGAAATAGCATCAGGAACTGGAAAAACCTCTGGAATAACTACGAGGTTTAAAAACTGAATTAAAACGTTTACTGGTTTTAAAATCAAGAGGACTAGACTCCTCCATATCTAATGCAATCAACACCTCTTTTAATAAGGAACGAATAAACTCCATTTTAAATAAATATGAAGATTTGTCAGTGTCAATATCTGAGGCAGAATCTTCTGAACCAGATAGATCCTCATCAGAGATAGATAAATCAGAATGCTGGCGGTCATTTAAAAATTCATCTAATTTATGAGAAGTTTTAAAAGACCTTTTACGTTTATTAGAAGGTGGTATAACAGACAGGGCCTTCTGAATAGAATTAGAAACAAATTCTCTTACATTAACAGGAATATCCTGAACATTAGATGTTGAAGGAACATCAACAGGTAATGGACTACTACTAATGGAAATATTGTCTGCTTTTGAAAGTTTATCATGACAACTAACACAAACTACAGCCGGAGGAACAGTTACCACAAGTTTACAACAAATGCACTTAGCTTTGGTAGAACCGACATCAGGCAGCAGCATTCCAGAAGTAGATTCTGATACAGGGTCAGATTGAGACATCTTGCAATATGTAATAGAAAAAACAACATATAAAGCAAAATTATCAAATTCCTTAAATGACAGTTTCAGGAATGGGAAAAAATGCAAACAGAATAAGCCTCTGGAAACCAGAAGCAAAAAGAAACAAAGACTTAAATAATGTCAAAAAACCTGGCGCCAAGTATGACGCCAACAATTGACAAATTTTTTGGCGCCAAAAACGTCTGCAACAAACACGAGCATCATCGATGACGCAACTACGTGAAAACTCTCGGCGTCAACTACGATGCCGGAAATGACGTCATTTACGTCAACAAACGTAATTCTCGCGCCAAAAAAGTCTTGCGCCAAAAATGACGCAATAAATTATAGCATTTTTTGCACCCGCGAGCCTAACAGCCCGCAATTTAGAAAGAAAGTCAAATTTGAAAAATGTTCAGGTAAGAAAACAAAAATGTATTCATATGCATTTCCCAAAATGAAACTGACAGTCTGTAAGAAGGAAATATACTGATTAACCTGAATCATGGCAAATATAAGTATAAAACACATATTTAGAACTTTACATATAAAGTGCCAAACCATAGCTGAGAGTGTCATAAATAAAATAAGACATACTTACCAAAAGACACTCATCTACATATAGTAGATAGCCAAACCAGTACTGAAACGAGAATCAGCAGAGGTAATGGTATATAAGAGTATATCGTTGATCTGAAAAGGGAGGTAGGAGAAGAATCTCTACGACCGAAAACAGAGAACCTATGAAATAGATCCCCGATAGGATGACCATTGCATTCAATAGGTAATACTTCCTTCACATTCCTCTGTCATTCACTGCACTCTGAGAGGAAAGCGGGCTTCAGCATGCTGCAAAGCGTATATCAAAGTAGATATCTAGCACAAATTTACTTCACCACCTCCATAGGAGGCAAAGTTTGTAAAACTGAATTGTGGGTGTGGTGGGGGGTGTATTTATAGGCATTTTGAGGTTTGGGAAACTTTGCCCCTCCTGGTAGGAATGTATATCCCATACGTCACTAGCTCATCGACTCTTGCCAATTACATGAAATAAATCTCTTCAATGTCAAACCACATTACATCCCTTTTATGTGAGTTTGTGTCCTTCCTCTGTAATCCCATTAAAAATGGATATTGTGGCTTTAGCGCGACCACAAAAACCTAGTTTTCCGCAAGGGTGAAACTTGAAGCCACTATGATTTTTTCCTGACTACTGCGATATAAGTGTTTCAATTAATATATTATTTGTCATGCAATAGTAAAATGTGTTTTGAATTATCATTTTTTGCTAATTTAGAAGTTATTGATATTTTTAATAAAAATTATGTTTGCAATGAATTATGATTGACGTGCATTGTAAAAAACCTTAATATTGCTAGAAAAGTAGTGCACAGTAAAAATGACAAATTAATTTTTTTTTTTTTTTAATTATAAATAAGTCAGCTACCTTTTGAGGACTATTTTTAAAATTATAATTTATTATGGAAGACAAAAAAAAAGACTTTAGTTTAACGTTATTTCATCTACAAATTAGTATTTGAATATATCTTAAACCTATGCATGGATTGTAATAACGCCACCTTATTTTTGTGATATTCTAAAATATTCTCTTTAGTTTAGCGTAATGTTCGTCTACAAGTTTCGCTTAAAGGGACATTAAACACTAAATACATGCTTGATAGAATGATGCATTCAAAGAAAAGTTTAGTCCATGACTAACATGTAGATGTATTTTTTAAAGTTTCATTAGTTGTTTAAAAAGTGACAAAATAAGTGTAAAGTTTTAGTGTCTATAAAACACTGGGAGCTGCCATGTTGTAACTTGTGTTACCTTCTCTGCTTTGGCCAATTAGGGACAGTTATAAATAGGTCACTAGAGTGTGCAGCCAATGGTTGTGCTGGATTTAACAGTGTTCTGCACTTCCATTTCTAACAGGAAACTGAAAAGCTCACAATTTCAGAATGGTATTACAGGCAAAGCGGACAAAATACATAATGAAAGTATATTGCAGAATTGTTTTATATATACAATTTATCATTTTATATTACCATCTCAAAGTGTTTAATGTCCCTTTAAGGATTCAAAATATAGATTTTGACACTTGACAAATGACACTTTTAGATTTCAAGAACACTGGTATTAGTAGAGCTGTCTTAAGAATACATTGCATACAATTAATCAAGCAAAGGCCTATTTGGGTTTAAAGTAGGGATGGGCAAATGTTTCTAAAAAATCGAAATTTCAAAAATTTGAAATTTAAAACGAATTTCGATACATTCGTTCGTTCTAATCGAATTTTGAATGTTTATATAACCTTCTAACATTCTATTTTTGAATTTTCGTTTTCAATTTTTTTATAACATTCGAAAATATTTGTTCAAATAATAGAATGTTTAGCTATGTATTTTGAAGCACATTCAATTTGGAAATGTAATATTCGAATTCTATTTCAATTTCAAAATAGTATTTATAGTCTAAAACTGTGCTTTATAAATATAATATTCGAATTTGAATGTGACATTCGAATTCAAATGTCACATTCGAATTTGAAATAGTATTTCTAGTCTACAACTGTTTTATAAATGAAATATTCAACTTTGAATCTGACATTCAAATTTGAAATAGTATTTCTAGACTGTTTTAGGGATTAGGGATTTAATGGGCACTTGTAAAAGAGCTGAGTGTCCTTTTAAGGGCAATGCCCATACAAATGCCCCTTTAGGGGCAATGGGTAGTTTAGGTTTTTTTAGTGTTAGGTTTAATTTATTTTGGGGGGTTTGGTGGGTGGGGGCTTTTACTGCTAGGGGGGACTTAGTATTTTTTAGAGGTAAAATAGCTGTTTAACTTAGGGCAATGTCCTACAAAATGCCCTTTTAAGGGCTATTGGTAGTTTAGTTTAGATTAGGGGGTGTTTTTATTTTGGGGGGCTTTTTTTTATTTTCATAGGGATAAGGTTTATTTTTTTTATTTTTGATAATTGTGTTTATTTTTTCTGTAATTGTAGAATTCTTTATTTTTTGTAATTTTAGATTAAATTAAACTTAGTTTTTTTATTTTTAAATTAATGTCAGGTTTTTTATTTTAATTGTAATTTAGTTTTTTTTTAATTGTAGGTAATTGGGGTTAATTTAGGGGGTGTTAGGTTAGGGGGCTTAGTAAATAAATTTGTTATTTGTGTTGTGGAGGATTGGCGGTTTAGGGGTTAATAGGTTAATTAGGTATATTTGCGTTGTGGGGGTTGGAGGTTTAGGGGTTAATAGTGTTGATAGGTAGTTGGCGTTGTGGGTGAATGGCGGATTAGGGGTTAATACATATATTAGGTAGATCGCAATGTGGATGAATGGCGGGTTAGGGGTTAATAGTTTTACTAGGTAAATTGCAATGTGGGTGAATGGCGGATTAGGGGTTAATAGTTTTATTAGTTATTGCGGTGGGGGTTGGCGGTTCACAGGTAGATAGATATTGCGCATGCGTTAAGAGTTAATGTCCCCCATCTAAACTTCCTTCTATGCCTGTATCTGATCACACCCTGTCCCCAGCATTTGCATTTCCTAATTTTTTAACTTAGCTTAATTAATTGACTAATCCCCACCCAATTTTGTTTTATGTGCATCTATCCCTTTGATCTAGTTTTAGTTCTTAATTGTCTCATCTGTATGTTACTCACCTCCTGTTTCTCAACCTCCTACCCTTCTAGATTGTAAGTTCCCACGGGAATAGGGCCTTAGATTCCTCCTGTATGTTTTGTGAATTCTGTCCTGTCTCTTAGTCTTAGAGGTTTTATACTATTGTTTTATTTAAATGATCTGTATCCATGGACAGCTCTGCGGAATATGATGGCGCTTCATAAATAAAGTATAATAATAATAATTATTATTAATGTCTATGTGTAGGGAGGTGAAAATGGAGTAAAATGTCTCCATTTTCGCCGCATAAGTCCTTGCACTGAATATGTGATATCGATTTGCGACGCGGTTCTATGTTAGCTTATGGGAGTGAAATTAGTGGGCGACGGGTGACATATACATGATGCATTTATATGTGGTGCCGTATATATATTATAGCAAAACCGGACTAGCAACCAGGGTCGCCGGCTTTTGCGAGCGCCGCGGCATATGTAATCTCACCCAGTATTTCTAGTCTACAAATGTGTTTCATAAATGTAATATTCGAATTCGAATGTGACATTCGAAAACTGTAACTAGCATTCAATTATAGAATTTTTAAGAATATTCGTTTTTATCAACATTCGATTATGTAAATTGAATTTCTACAATAACATTCGTTCTAACATTCAAATTTGAATATAAAAACATTCGCCCATCCCTAGTTTAAAGGGATATTAAACCCACATTTTTTCTTTCATGATTCAGATAGAGCAGGCAATTTTAAACAACTTTCTAGTTTACTCCTATAATCAATTTTTCTTCGTTCTCTTGGTATCTTTATTTGTAAAAGCAATAATTTAAACTTAGGAGCAGACCCATTTTTGGTTCAGCACCTTGGATAGCGCTTGCTGATTGATGACTACATTGGCAACACCAATCAGCAAGCGCTAACCAGGTACTGAACCAAAAATGGTCCGGCTCCAAAGCTTTCATTTCTGTTTTTTCAAATACAGGTACTAAGAGAACGAATACAAATTGATAATAGAAGTAAATTAGAAAGTTGCTTAAAATTGCATGCTCTATCTGAACCATGAAAGAAAAATATTGGGTTTAATATCCCTTTAACTCTAAGGCCTAAAGGAGGAAGTATTGCATTGCAGAAATGAATGGACACATCATTTTTACGTTTGTGTTGTCACTGGTGGAACTTTAAACACTCCCTTCAGCCTCATAAGGGAACACTGCCCTTTGATTTGTTTTTATTTGGAAATATAAGTAAAAATAAAAAAGGAATAAATATTGAAATAATTGATCAAAATTGTAATATGTCTTTTTCTATATTTCCCAAATGGAACATTTTTGAAAACAATATCTAAAGGGACTGTATAGTGTATATCCGTCATGTGTCTTGAAAGTTTAGTTAAACCAGCTGAATAGTATATAATGTATGTGCTTATTAGATTTAAAGGGACAGTACACCCCAAAATTGTTATTGTTTAAAAAGATAGATAATGCCTTTACTACCCATACCCCAGCTTTGCAACACCAAATTGTTATATTAATTTACTTTATAACATTTAAAACTCTAAATTTCTGCCTGTTTCTAAGTCACTACAGACAGCCTTTCACATAGCTTTTCACAACAGGAGACTGCTAGTTCATGTGAGCCATATAGATAACATTGTGCTCAAGCCCGTGGGTTGTGCCTGACACAGCACCAATTGGCTAAAATTCAAGTGATAATAAATAAAAAGTCGTGTGATCAGGGGGCTGTCAGAAGAAGCTTAGATACAAGGTAATCACAGAGGTAAAAAGTATATTTATATAACTATGTAGGCTGTGCAAAACTAAGACATTAGTAATAAAGGGATTATCTATATTTTTAAGCAATAACAATTTCGGAGTTGACTGTCCCTTTAATGTATTGTGATGTTTTAGTTGTTTATTGTAATTGACAACACAAAACAATGATATGGGTTGAACATACAGGGTAAGCAGGCCTCATTATTTGATCTGTTTAATTAAATTAACAAAATATCTTTATCTTATGGGACAATGTATTTCTTAGCAATCTCAGTGCTAAACATACTTAATTTCAATTTAAAGATAACACACTTTAAAAGATATTTAAATTTTCAGTTGTCACCACTCAACTCCCTACAGCGCTGGTATTACAGGTTTACAAAAACCCTGCGTTATCAGGCAATATTGCAGCATAAAGCAAAATTGAGCTCCATACCGCACTCCAATACCAGCTCTGCGCTGAGCTGCGGTGAGCTGGTTTTACGTGCTAGTGCACGATTTCCCATAGACATCAATGGGGAGAGCCAGCTGAAAAAAAGCCTAACACCTGCAATAAAGGAGCGTAAAGCTCCGTAGCGCAGTCCCATTGATTCCTATGGGGAAACATAAACCCCGAGTCTAAACACCCATAATCTGCCACCCCCCGACATCACCAAAACCTACATTACACTTATTAACCCCTAATCTGCCGCGCCCGACATCGCTGACACCTACATTACACTTTTTAACCCCTAATCTACCGTCCCTGACATTGCCGCCAACTACCAACATTTATTAACCCCTAATCTGCCGCCCCAATGTCTCCGTCACCTACATAAATTTATTAACCCCTAATCTGCTGCCCCAATGTTGCCGCCACCTACCTACACTTATTAACCCCTAATCTGCCGCCCCCAATGTCGCCGCCACCTACCTACACTTATTAACCCCTAATCTGCCACCATCGACATTGCCGCCACTATACTTAAGGTATTAACCGCTAAACCTAACCCTAACACCCACTAACTTTAATGTAATTAAAATAAATCTACATTATACTTATTAACCCCTAATCTGCCACCCCCAATGTCGCCTCCACCTACATTACACTTATTAGCCCCTAATCTGCCGCCCCTAACATCACTGCCACTATACTAAAGTTATTAACCCCTAACCCTAAGTCTAACCCTAACCCTAACACCCACTAACTTTAATGAAATTAAAATAAATCTAAATAAAACCTTCTATTAATAACTTAATAATTCATATTTAAAACTAAATACTTACCTGTAAAATAAACCCTAAGCTAGCTACAATATAACTAATAGTTACATTGTATCTATCTTAGGTTTTATTTTTATTTCACAGCTAAGTTTGTATTTATTTTAACTAGGTAGACTAGTTAGTAAATATTTATTAACTATTTACTAACTACCTAGCTAAAATAAATACAAATTTACCTGTAAAATAAAACATAATCTGTCATACACTAACACCTAACCTTACACTACAATTAAATAAATTACATTAATTAAATACAATTAACTAAATTACAAAAAAATCTAACACTAAATTACACAAAATAAAAAAGAAATTATCAAATATTTAAACTAATTACACCTAATCTAATAGCCTTATGAAAATAAAAAAGCCCCCCCAAAATAAAAAAACCCCTAGCCTACAATAAACTACCAATGGCCCTTAAAAGGGCCTTTTGCGGGGCATTGCCCAAAATAAATCAGCTCTTTTACCTGTAAAAAAATACAAACAACCCCCCAACAGTAAAACCCACCACCCACACAACCAAACACCCCAAATAAAATCCTAACTAAAAAAACCTAAGCTCCCCATTGCCCTGAGAAGGGCATTTGTATGGGCATTGCCCTTAAAAGGGCATTTAACTCTTTTTCCGCCCAAACCCTAAGCTAAAAATAAAACCCACCCAATTAACCCTTAAAAAAACCTAACACTAACCCCCGAAGATCCACTTACAGTTTTTGAAGACCAAATATCCATCCTCAACGAAGCCGGGAGAAGTCTTCATCCAAGCGGCAAGAAGTGGTCCTCCAGATGGGCAGAAGTCTTCATCCAGATGGAAAATTCTATCTTCATCCATCCGATGAGGAGCGGCTTCATCTTCAAGACATCCGGCGCGGAGCATCCTCTTCTGACGATGGCTCTTCTCGAATGAAGGTTCCTTTAAGTGACGTCATCCAAGATGGCGTCCCTTGAATTCCGATTGGCTGATAGAATTCTATCAGCCAATCGGAAATAAAGGTGAAAAAATCCTATTGGCTGATACAATCATGGATGGTTCCGCTCCGTGCCGGATTAATGAAGTTAGAAGATGCCGTCTGGATGAAGCCTTCTGCCCGTCTGGAGGACCACTTCTTGCCGCTTGAATGAAGACTTCTCCCAGCTTCGTTGAGGACTTCTTGCCGCTTAGATGAAGAATTCTCCCGGCTTTGTTGAGGACGGATGTCCTGTCTTCAAAAACTGTAAGTGGATCTTCGGGGGTTAGTGTTAGGGTTTTTTAAGGGTTTATTGGGTAGGTTTTATTTTTAGCTTAGGGTTTGGGTGGAAAAAGAGCTAAATGCCCTTTTAAGGGCAATTCCCATACAAATGCCCTTTTCAGGGCAATGGGGAGCTTAGGTTTTTTTTAGTTAGGATTTTATTTGGGGGGTTTGGTTGTGTGGGTGGTGGGTTTTACTGTTGGGGGGTTGTTTGTATTTTTTTACAGGTAAAAGAGCTGATTTATTTGGGGCAATGCCCTGCAAAAGGCCCTTTTAAGGGCTATTGGCAGTTTAGTTTAGGCTAGGGTTTTTTTTTATTTTGGGGGGGCTTTTTTATTTTCATAGGGCTATTAGCTTAGGTGTAATTAGTTTAAATATTTGATTATTTCTTTTTTATTTTGTGCATTTTAGTGGGTTTTTTGTAATTTAGTTAATTGTATTTAATAAATGTAATTTATTTAATTGTAGTGTGAAGTTAGGTGTTAGTGTAACTCAGGTTAGGTTTTATTTTACAGGTAAATTTGTATTTATTTTAGCTTGGTAGTTATTAAATAGTTAATAAATATTTACTAACTAGTCTACCTAGTTAAAATAAATACAAACTTAGCTGTGAAATAAAAATAAAACCTAAGATAGATACAATGTAACTATTAGTTATATTGTAGCTAGCTTAGGGTTTATTTTACAGGTAAGTATTTAGTTTTAAATATGAATTATTAAGTTATTAATAGAAGGTTTTATTTAGATTTATTTTAATTACATTAAAGTTAGTGGGTGTTAGGGTTAGGGTTAGACTTAGGGTTAGTGGTTAATAACTTTAGTATAGTGGCAGCGATGTTAGGGGCGGCAGATTAGGGGCTAATAAGTGTAATGTAGGTGGAGGCGACATTGAGGGTGGCAGATTAGGGGTTAATAAGTATAATGTAGGTGTCGGCGGTGTCGGGGCGGCAGTTTAAGGGTTAATATGTTTATTATAGTAGCGGCTATGTCGGGAGTGGCAGATTATGGAATTTATAATTTTATTTTAGTGTTTGCAATGCGGGAGGGCCTCGGTTTAGGGGTTAATAAGTAGTTTATGGGTGTTAGTGTACTTTTTAGCACTTTAGTTATGAGTTTTATGTTACGGCTTTGTAGCGTAAAACCCAAGCGTAAAACTAATGACTTTCAGTTTACTGTATGGATCTTGACAGTATAGGCTGTACCGCTCACATTTTGGCCTCCCAGGCAGACTCGTAATACCGGTGCTGTGGAAGTCCCATTGAAAAAATACTTTTTGAAAGCTGCGGTAGTTACGCTGCGTTACGGCCAAAAAAGTGTGCGGTGCAGCTAAACCTTCAAGACTCGTAATACCAGCGGTAGTGAAAAAGAGCCTTAACGCTGCTTTTTCACTCATACCGCAAAACTTGTAATCTAGCCGTTTATTAGGTATAAAGGAAAATGTATATTACAATGTCTCATTTATTATAGTACACTGACCCTTTAAACACATAAGATTCTGTCTAAAGTTGTTGCCTATGGGGTAGATTTACCTTTGTGCAGACAGACATGATTCGCTGTAACGATCATGTCCGCCGCACATCGATTAATGCCGACAGCATATGCTGTCGGCATTTATCATTGCACAAGCAGTTCTAGTGAACTGCTTGTGCAATGCCGCCCCCTGCAGATTTGCGGCCAATCGGCCATTATAATGGGGTGTCAATAAACCCGATCCTATGTGATCGGACTGATTGTTGTATGCCGCCTTAGAGGTGGCGTACGAGTTAAGGAACAGCGGTCTTAAGACCGCTGCTTCTTAACTCCTGTTTGCAGCAAGCCTGAAGGCTCGCACGGAAACAGATGCCTTGGGGGCAATATGGCTGTTAATAAATAAGCCCCTATGTATTTACATAGCCCTAGTTTCTATTGAGGCGAAAAAAATTGGAAACTGTTCGTAACATAAAAATTTTCCATAGCCTTTAATGGGGATAAATGTTTTTATCATTGTTTTTATATCAATATCAATGTTTTTAGCGCTGCGGAATCTGTTGGCGCTCTACAAATAACCGATAATAATAATAATAATAATTAGATTCCACAATTTACCACCTCAATGGAAACTAGCCAATAGTGTACATTTCTCAGTGCTATGTACAAAATGTTAGACCAACTAAAATCAAGAACATCATGTTGAGTACATAAACGTTGTCATGTGCGTGCAATGTGAATGTTTTTAAAATTGTGTACGTGCTCTGTATAATTCGTATTACGTAGTTTCAGAATTTTTTGTTTTTTAGTTGAATTTTTGCATCCACAATGTTCAGAACTTAAGCCTACTTTTCAAACTGGTAGTAGTATCAACAAAAATAAACATTAGTTTCTGTCACCACTTCCTAAACAGAGGGTGCTAAACTCTAAACCTATCTGTACAGCACGTATATTGCTAACTCAGCACCTCCGGCTGCCTCTTCTTTAAGGAGGTGAAAACGTTTCCACCTCTAAACCAATTGCCAATAGCCGTGCATGTTGAAATCCTAGCACAGCTAGAGGTTGAAACGTCACCTCATTAGAGAAGAGTGCTGTGCCATGTGCGGCCGGAGGCGCTTTGTTAGCGATATACTTGCAGCACTTAAGTTTATTTTTAGTGATGGCAAATCCTAGAGTTTGTTATACGCTTGGATTTACAATCACTTTAAGATCTTAAAACACAAATTTTAGAATATTTAAAAAGCATGGTATGTTTTAGTGTTATAAATGTGAAAGTGCATTAATGAGATATGTATATTTTTTCTTTTTTTCTTTTTTGGATTTTTAAACTAATGATATTAATAAAAAATAATCAATAAATAAAAAATAAAAAATTGTTGTTACCAGAAGATTTGTGGTGCCTCTCCCCGGTGTCACTACCTCCTTGGAGACCAACGACCATCGCCTCACTTTGTTTTCATCATCTCCCACCGACAGTAGCTGAAGACATGAGGTGGTCTGCCACCAGACTGGGAAGCCGCTGCCCGCTCATTGGTCATTTTGTGTTTCAGCTCCCATTTACAGTCCTGGTAGTGATGCTGCACAGATTCCACCATCCTCCTCTGATTCCCCACTGCATTAACATCATCCACAATCTCTTGTCAGACCTTCTGCATTTCTGTATTGGTCCCTCTCTGTGCTCCATGGATCATCTTCAAAACATTTATGCAAAGAAAAAATTAGTGTCAATGTCCCTTTCATCAATCTGATATGTTACTCTCATAATGGGAGATCCAAATTGAGGGTTAGATTGCGAGTAGCGCACTAACTGATGCATGCCAGCGATATAAGGTACATTGCGGCTGTTTGTACAAGTTGGAAGTAGCACATGTATTACAAGTTGAAAGTAAACGCGATCGCTTGAGCACAATTGAATTTAACTCGCATCAGTATAACGCTACTTAAGAGCTCTGGCTAACTGTTACCCTCAAATAAAAAGTTGCACAAAATACATCAAAGATAAATTTAAAAGTACAGATAACATTAATAATAACACTGTCTAATAAAAATTATTTTAAAAAAACTATTGCATTAAAAAGTTATAAGGGTTCATAGATAGATCTCAGGTGTTAGAAAATGTCTTTAACATAGAGATGCATACATTTACATGTATGTATACATATATGTGTGTGTATATATATATATATATATATATATATATATAGGTGTGTATATGTATATATATATATATATATATATATATATATAGGTGTGTACATATATATTTTTGTATTTATAAGTGTTTATATTTATTTTACAGACATATATACAGATATACTGTAAATCCATAGGTATACATATGAAGATATATCTATCTATCTATCTATCTATCTATCTATCTATCTATCTATCTATCTATATATATATATATATATATATATATATATATATATATATATATATATATATATATATATATATATATATATATACAGTATATGTGTGTGTGTATGTGTGTGCATTAGAGCTCTTTGCAGTCAGGTAGATGAAACCATGTAAAATCATATTTATGCAATTTTCATATTTAATAAAGTGTTTAACTGTGTATGTACTGTAAATATGTCCCATTCCAATGTTCTTCACATAGGGCAATATGATCTAAATATTTTTAAATAGATATTCCTATACATATCTGTATATAATCATCTATATATATATATATATATATATATATATATATATATATATATATATATATATATATATATATATATATATATATATATATATATGGTATAGATATAGTTTTTACCTATCATGATTCAGACAGAGAATACAATTTTACACAGTATTCCAATTTACTTCTATTATATAATTTGCTTCATTCTTTAGATATCCTTTGTTAAAGAAATAGCAATGCACATGGGTGAGTCAGTCACATGAGGCAAATATGTGCAGCCACCAATCAGAAGCTACTGAGACTATCTAGATATGCTTTTCAGGAAAGAATATTAAGAGAATGAAGCAAATTACATAATAGAAGTAAATCAGAAGTAAATCAGAAATTTGTTTAAAATTGTATTCTCTATCTGAATCGTGAAAGAAAAAAAATGGGGTTTAATGTCCCTTTAAAGCGACAGGAAAGTTAAAATTAAACTTTCATGATTCAAAAATTTTAAACAACTTAAACCAATTTACTTCTCTTGTTTAATTTGCTTTGTTTTTTTGGTATTCTTTGTTGAAAATTAAGATCAGGAGAAACAATGCACTACTGGGAGCTAGCTAAACACATCAGGTGAACCAATAAGAAAAGTCATATATGTGCAGCATACAATCCCCAGCTAGCTCCCAATAGTGCATTGCTGCTCTTGAGACTACCTAGGCATGCTTTGCAACAAAGGATACCAACAGAACAGAGCAAATCTGATAATAGAGGACAAGTGTTTAAGATAACATACTCTGAATCACAAATGTTTAAATATGCACATTAAATAAAAAGACTTTTTATCTCTGCTGTCATTATATGTATTATTTGGGTTTAGTATATGACAATGTCATGTCTATGACAACATTCTTCACTGCAGAGGATATTTAACCTATTTTGCCTGAGAGGCATTTCTTGACTGCTCATATTAGATTTTTTTTTCGATGTTAATGTTCTTGCACACGCAGAGGTCACGTTACTAAAACAGATTTTTGTGTAATAAAAAATATTTTTAAATATATAGCTCAAATCCCAAACAATGCACATTACTTGTCATCTAAATCCTGCCATGACGTGTTTGTAGTTTTAATCATGTGAAGATGAATCAAAACTAAGTGAAATTATTGATATTAGTAGTTAAGTGGAAAACCTGCATTCAAAGATTATTGTCATAATTAGCACAGTCATCATTATTAATTAAATTAGCTGTGTTTTAGTCTATTGCTTCTACAAAGGTTTCTGAAAATCTGAAAACCTACTTGAAAATCTTTTCAACTGCTTGTCTCTCATAGTTAAGTGATAAGCCTGCCAGAGGGCAGTCTAGTTAGAAGAAAATATAAACCCCAAAGGTAATAATACAAAAAATAAAAAATGTAAAATTAAAAAAAAAAACACAGCCGCAACCTACATTATCCTTATGTACCCCTAATCTGCTGCCCCTAACATCGCCGACCCCTACATAATATTTATTACCCCCTAATCTGCCCCCCCCCCCAATGTCGCCGCTACCTACCTACAATTATTAACCCCTAATATGCCGACCGGACCTCACCGCTACTATAATAAATGTATTAACCCCTAATCCGCCTCACTCCCGCCTCAAAAACCCTATAATAAATAGTATTAACCCCTAATCTGCCCTCCCTTACATCGCCGACACCTAACTTCAAGTATTAACCCCTAATCTGCCGACCGGACCTCACCGCTACTCTAATAAATGTATTAACCCCTAAAGCTAAGTCTAACCCTAACACTAACACCCCCCTAAATTAAATATAATTTTATTCTAACAAAATAAAATAATTCTTATTAAATAAATTAATCCTATTTTAAGCTAAATACTTACCTGTAAAATAAACCCTAATATAGCTACAATATAAATAATAATTATATTGTAGCTATTTTAGAATTTATATTTATTTTACAGGCAACTTTGTATTTATTTTAACCAGGTATAATAGCTATTAAATAGTTAATAACTATTTAATAGTTACCTAGTTAAAATAATTACAAAATTATCTGTAAAATAAATCCTAACCTAAGTTACAATTAAACCTAACACTACACTATCATTAAATTAATTAAATAAACTACCTACAATTATCTACAATTAAATCAACTAAACTAAATTACAAAACACAAACACTAAATTACAAAAAATAAAAAAGATTCCAAGAATTTTAAACTAATTACACCTACTCTAAGCCCCCTAAAAAAATAACAAAGCCCCCCCAAAATAAAAAAAATGACCTACCCTATTCTAAAATAAAAAGTTAACAGCTCTTTTACCTTACCAGCCCTTAAAAGGGCCTTTTGCGGGGCATGCCCCAAAGAAAACAGCTCTTTTGCATTTAAATAAACATACAATACCCTCCCCCAACATTAAAACCCACCACCCACATACCCCTAATCTAACCCAAACCCCCCTTAAAAAACCTAACACTAAGCCCCTGAAGATCTTCCTACCTTGTCTTCACCACGCCGGGTATCACTGATCCGTCCAGAAGAGGGTTCAAATCTTCATCCTATCCGGAAAGAAGAGGTCCAGAAGAGGGTCCGAAGTCTTCATCCTATCCGGCAAGAAGAGGAGATCCGGACCGGCAAACATCTTCATCCAAGCGGCATCTTCTATCTTCTTCCATCTGGCGCAGAGCGGGACCATCTTGAAGCAGCCGACGTGGATCCATCCTCTTCTAACGACGTCCTTAGTCCGAATGAAGGTTCCTTTAAATGACGTCATCCAAGATGGCGTCCCTCAAATTCCGATTGGCTGATAGGATTCTATCAGCCAATCGGAATTAAGGTAGGAAAAATCTTCAAGTTCAATCGGATTGGCTGATCCAATCAGCCAATCAGATTGAGCTGGCATTCTATTGGCTGATCGGAAACAGTGTCGGATCCTCGGATGAGCAGCCTGCTTCATGCTGTGAGGACGGCGGCGTCTAGGCTCCCAATCTAAGTAATCTTATATAGCCGTACCTTACCTTAAGTGCTTTTGTTACTATTATATTAGCAATGCATATTCTTTAAACATTAAACATCAGAGTTCGTGATAATTTTCTCCTGAGTATATAGAAAAATATTTCGCTTGCAACAAGCAAATATGGTATGCGTATGTAAGAATCTTGTGGTTAGACCGCCGCCAAAGATCCTAACGGTCCGAATCAGTGTTCTAGAGTAATTTGCACAGCGATCTTGACATCGTTAGATTCATAATATTTTAATAAGTCTAAATCTCTTATTTTCTGATGTGGATGGAGCTGTTTACCAAGAATTTACGGTGGATATCTTATCCATCTTCTAGAGCTCCTGATATTGCGGTCATATTGGTTCGCTGCCCAGACATGCCCCTCCTTGTATTCTTTGTTAAAAGCTAAACCTAGGTAGGCTCATATGCTAATTTCTAAGCCATTGAAGACCACCTCTTATCTCAGTGCATTTCGACAGTTTTTCACAGCTAGAGGGCGGTAGTTCATATGTGTCATATAAATAACATTGTGCTCACTCCCGTGGAGTTATTTATGAGCCAGCACTGACTGCCTAAAATGCATGTCTGTCAATAGAACTAAAACAAGGGGGCAGTCTACAGAAGCTTACACACAGTACAAAGCAATCACAGAGGTAAAAAGTATATTAATATAACCGTGTTAGTTATGCAAAACTGTGGAATGGGTAATAAAGGGAATATCTTTTTAAACAATAACATTTTTGGTGTTACCTGTCCCTTTAATCCTTGTGGCTTTATTAAAATGCTGTGCTAAATTTGATTTCTTTTTTTTTCCCAACAAGCAGAAGCTTGCTGATAAACCAAAGTGCATATTATTTTCCTTATTAAATCCTTAGAATAAGAGAGGCCTTTTGGATTTTTAAATTAAGACCTAGGGCCCCTGAGGGAATGAATATTCAAACAGACCTAAAAAACTGTTGGCATTAGATGAAAATTAGTGACTCCTACTTTTTTCTTCAATAATGTGCGATTAGAAAATCTATGATAGTTTATGATATGAACATATTATGTGAGATATAATAAGACGTTATGAAGAGCATATAACCAAACACATATACACACTAAAGGAGATTTGGTATACACTTATCTTCCCTCCTTAGATATAGGATTCATGAATACATTAAAGCATGTAATTACTCGACCTGAAGTGCTTTTTTTGGGAATATAATTATTCTCTGTAAGGAACACCAATGTTCTTGGTAAAATTATATGTATATATAAATCCAAAGATTGTATTCCTCAAAGCACAGATCAACTTATATAGATTGTCTTTAATACTTTCAATATTTTGTACTATACATAGTATATCTGCTTTTAATAATTTGGATATTGATATGATACTTTGTATAGCTATTCATGTTTATATCTCTTTGTAAGTACTATGATCAAC
Organism: Bombina bombina; assembly: GCF_027579735.1. Lineage (NCBI taxonomy): Eukaryota > Metazoa > Chordata > Amphibia > Anura > Bombinatoridae > Bombina > Bombina bombina. Next base: position 1,181,475,051 of record NC_069501.1, on the reverse strand, counting down.
AAGTAATATATCAATTTTTTAACGATAGTTCACAATTTATTAAAGGGACAGTCTAGACAAAAATAAACTTTCATGATTCAGATAAGGCATATAATTTTAAACAACTTTCCAATGTACTTTTATCATCACATTTTCTTTGTTCTCTTGGTGGTATTTTTGAAAAGCTAAACCTAAGTAGGCTCAAACTGATTTCTAAAGCCGTTGAAAACCGCCTCTTAGCTCAGAGCATTTTGAAAGTTTTTCACAGTTAGACAGTACTAGTTCATGTGTATCATATAGATAACATTGTGCTCATTCCCGTGGAGTTATTTAGGAGTCTGCACTGATTAGCTAAACTGCATGTCTGTCAAAAGCACTGAGGTAAAGGAGCAGTCTGCAGAGGCTTAGATACAAGGTAATCACAGAGGTAATATGTGTATAAATAGAACAGTGTTGGTTATGCAAAACTGGGGAATGGGTGATAAAGGCATTATCTATCTTTTTAAACAATAAAAATTCTGCAGTAGACTGTCCCTTTAAGCCCAAAGGTACAGAGTGCAATGATAGGTTAACGTGTTTGAGGACACTTATTTAGTGCCTATTAATATTTAGCCAAAGCTAAGTGAAATTATAGAATTCATTCTTAACACGCTACTAATCTTGCATCAATACCTATAGGGTTAAAACTTTTATGCTTTGTATGCTTTAAAGTTACGTCAGTACCAATTAGATAGATTTAAGGAGGCTGTGAGCCAGTAAAAGCACAGTCTATGAGTAGGGAAGTAGCTGAAACGAGTAAGACCGCTGCTGCTCTGGCTCTATACATTGTTTTTATCAGATGTAACTGATTTTACATTTTTTTGGGCAAAATAAAATAAAAACTATGTTTTAACTTTTAAGCCTGTTTCCCCGACACCTTGTTTTTCTTGTTTGCTGTTGGATGTTATTTACAGACCATTGGAGGGTGTGAGAGCAGTTTGCGGGGGTCCGCAATAATGATTTGTTTGGTGGAAGAGGAGGAGCTTTGGAGTAAACACGCTGGAAGCGTACGAGAGAGAAAGGTAACTGCACAGCTGAGCAGCTGTGATTTTGGCTGCAGGTGTAAAACGCACGCCGGAGGAGTCCGAGGTGAAGCGGAACTGGTTAATGACTATATACCTGGCTGTGGGGATAAAATCCTGAAGGGGACGGAACACCTAATCCCGAATAAAAGGAGTAAAGGTAAAAGTTTTTTGTTTCTTACTTACTGTTTATGGTAAGATATTGATGATTGAGTCACCTATACATCAGGATTACTGGATTACAGTTACGGCTTGAACAGCTTTTCTCATCACATAACTACTTGAGTGCTGATTAGCGTTTTACTTTTGTATATAGATATGCATATAATTTTATTGGCCAGAAGAGGCTGCAGTAGGATACCTCGGGCCGAATTATCAAATGGCGGGCGGACATGATTCGCTGTAACGAATCATGTCCGCATGACATTGCTAAATGCCGATTCTTGCGAAATGCTTGTGCAATGCCGCCCCCTGCACATTTGCTATTAGGGGGTGTAAATCATCCTGATCGTATCTGATAGGGGAGGCTGCAGTCCGCCACCTACTTACGACCGCTGCTTCTTAACTTATAATTCTGGCTCGCCAGAAACATTGGGCGGAGCAAGCAGCATCGGCTACTTGATAAATTTCCCCCTATGTCTTCAGTCAAGAACAAACACATCACTGCTTCAGGGATTAGTGAAGGAAATGCTTTGTTATATGCTTTGCATTGAGATGGTTAAGGATGGAGGTTCTTAGGAGTGAAAGCGGCGTTAGATTATTTTGTGAGGGGGTTATTTTTTTAGAAGGATTGTGTCAGATTTATTAGTTAGAGTGTTCTTTTTAGAAGTGATACGTGTCTTAGGGGATACTGTTGATATTGGGGTCTTTTTTAATTTTTAGTTCACTTATTTATTTGTTTTTTTCTATTTTATTAATTTATTTATTTTGACATAATTTTGAACTTTCTTGAAGCATGATTTATTGTGACAAGAGTGCAGGTAGCAAATTATCCTGTCACAAATGTAAAGAGATTGAGAGCTAGCCCACTGAGGCTAAACACCAGATTTGCAATGGAAATCAGCATTTTAATTCCTGTGCTTTGAACGTGCTGGTAAAGGTCACATCATGAGCTTTGCAAGAATAGAATTTAAAAAAAACAACAAAAAAAAAAAAACCAGCACAGAATAACATATATATATATATGTGACCCTATTCAGCTAGAAAAATGAAATGTGTTTTGTGTGGAATCATTCACTGTAGGATTCCATGATGAATAAGTAGTGCAAAATAGATTATCATGTCATTGGGAACCAATGCAAATATCATATAAGATGATTGTCCTTCAACCAATTCATATTCCTCCATACCATTATCTATCCAAACATTCAATTTAGCATTCACTGCTTTATATCTTAAAGCTTTCTATAGAGCATCATAACCACTTCAGTGATAATTGTATTCACTGTTGACTGCAATCATTATTTAGTCATTATTGACATGAAGTCTGTTATTACAGAAAGAGCTTATATAAATATACATTTTTTTTCATCTAAAGAACCATTTATGTACAATAAAAAAAACAGTTTTGTTCGTTTATGCAGTAATAACCCATTATGAAGCAGCAATACTTTTTTTCCCCCTAAAACAGTTTTATAAAGTACTATGGGCTAGATTACAAGTGGAGTGCTAAATTATTGTTCTCCCGCAAATTTGCCTGTGGCTGGTTATTGCTACAGAGAGCTTGCAGTAACAATTTGCGCTTATAAAATTAACCAGAGATCATATCTCTGGTTAATTTTATAAATGTGCCCCAAAATTCTGTCTAGTGTAGTTTATTAAAAAATAAAGATGGCACAAGGAAGTATTTTGGGGTTAAAGTTAGTGGGAGGGGGGTGAAAAGTTTACATTGTGGTCTATGGGAACTGTGTGTTCCTAGTAAATATATTTATGTGTTAGTATGTGTATATACAACTATAAACCCATAAATATATATGTATATCAACATATACATTTATATTTAACCCCTTAACGACATACATCGTACAGGGTACGTCTTGCACAAATTAGTCTTTAAAGACCAGTGACGTACCCTGTACAACGTTGGGGTTGAAAGTGGCTGGAAGCGATCCTAATCGCTTCCAGCCACTTTCCGGTTATTGCAGTGATGCCTCGATATCGAGGCATCAGTGCAATAACATTTTTCCCCATCCGATGCAGAGAGAGCCACTCTGTGGCCCTCTCTGCACCAGACATCGATGGCCGCAATCGTTGGTGGGTGGGAGCCGACGTGGGAGGCGGGTGGGCGGCCATCGATGGATTGCTAAGTGCAGTGGTGGGCGGGATCGTGGGCGGGGTAGCTGGGGGGTATGCACGGACGTGCGCACGTGCACGGGGGAGGCGGGCGGTCGCATGCACGGGGAGGGAGCGGGTGGTAACCATTACACTATGGAACAGTTTGTTAACATTTAGAGGGAGAGAGGGGGAATAAAAATGTATTATAAATAATCAAAGGGATCTGGGAGGGGGTGGGGGTTTAGTCTTGGGGGGGGAGATACACTACAGAAAAGTGGGGAAAAAATAAAAAATATATATTTTTTTGTAAACTGGGTACTGGCAGACAGCTGCCAGTACCCAAGATGGCTCCCAATAATGTAGAGGGGGAGGGTTAGAGAGCTGTTTGGGGGAATCAGAGAGGTTTGGGGCTAAGGGGGATCCTACACAGCAGCATATGTAAATATGCTAAAAAAAATAAAAGATATCTTTTATTTTAGTACTGGCAGACTTTCTGCCAGTACTTAAGATGGCGGGGACAATTGTGGGGTGGGGGAGGGAAGAGAGCTGTTTGGGAGGGATCAGGGGGTCTGATGTGTCAGGTGGGAGGCTGATCTCTACACTAAAGCTAAAATTAACCCTGCAAACTCACTACAAGATCCATAATTAACCTCTTCACTGCTAGACATAATACACGTGTGATGTGCAGCGGCATTTAGGTGCCTTCTAATTACCAAGAAGCATCGCCAAAGCCATATATGTCTGCTATTTCTGAACAAAGGGGACCCCAGAGAAGCATTTACAACCATTTGTGCCATAATTGCACAAGCTGTTTGTAAATAATTTCAGTGAGAAACCTAAAATTGCAAAACATTTTAAGTTTTTTTTAAATTTGATCGTGTTTGGTGGTGAAATGGTGGCATTAAATATACCAAAATGGACCTAGATCAATACTTTGGGTTGTCTTCTACACTACACTAAAGCTAAAATTAACTCTACAAGCTCCCTACATGCTCCCTAATTAACCCCATTCACTGCTGGGCATAAAACACGTGTGGTGCGTAGCAGCCTTCTAATTAACAAAAAGCAACGCCAAAGCCATATAAGTCTGCTATTTCTGAACAAAGGGGTTCCCAGAGAAGCATTTACAACCATTTATGCCATAATTGCATAAGTTGTTTGTAAATAATTTCTGTGAGAAATCTACAGTTTGTGAAAAAATTTGTGAAAAAGTGAACAATTTTTTTTATTTGATCGCATTTGGCGGTGAAATGGTGGCATGACATATACCAAAATGGGCCTAGATCAATACTTTGGGATGTCTTCCAAAAAAAATATATATACATGTCAAGGGATATTCAGGGATTCCTGAAAGAAATCAGTGTCCCAATGTAACTAGCGCTCATTTTCAAAAAAAGTGGTTTTGAAATAGCAAAGTGCTACTTGTACTTATTGCCCTATAACTTGCAAAAAAAGCAAAGAACATGTAAACATTGTGTATTTCTAAACTCAGTAAAAAAAAAATAGAAACTATTTAGCATGGGTGTTTTTTGGTGGTTGTAGATGTGTAACAGATTTTGGGGGTCAAAGTTAGAAAAAGTGTGTTTTTTTCAATTTTTTCCTCATATTTTATAATTTTGTTAATAGTAAATTATAAGATATGATGAAAATAATTATAATTTAGAAAGTCCATTTAATGACGAGAAAAACAGTATATAATATGTGTGGGTACAGTAAATGAGTAAGAGGAAAATTACAGCTAAACACAAACACCGCAGAAATGTAAAAATAGCCCTGGTCCTTAAGGAAAAGAATTTTAAAAATGGCCTTGTCCTTAAGGGGTTAATATTGCTGCCATAGCTGCACGATTTACCCCCTTAACAAGGTTACCACAGGACTTCTCTTTTTCTGCACCTGTCATGTAGAATTTTTCATCTCAATCTTTCTGACCTCACCAATCGAAAGCGTTAAAGGGTCAGTAAACAGTTTTTGAAAGACACCAGCCCCCTTTTCCTCCCTTGTAGGTTCTAAGCAAGATAGTAAAAGAAGAACGAGCAAATCCAGGCAAACAGATTCAAAGTAGTGAGTTGCAACAAGAATGTATACAGCAGCGGTATCAGGGGACTCACTACAATGCACACTGCATAAAAGATTAAAAAATATAGAGTAGAGGGTCCGCGGAGACACTTTGTACTTTTTAACATTTAATACATGATATATACACAACATATATCAGATTAATAGGCTATTTTTTTCATCAAATTAATTTTCTGACATTTACTCCTTAACTCCTTTGACATCACCTATTCAGAGAAACAACAAAGTCTATAAAGTTTGTAGTACAAGATTGACTCTTTGATACATAGTACTCACTACTGTCTTCTTCAGACCTAATCTTACAATCCTCGAACCCTTTTTCTCCAAATACAACTACATCTTAAAGGGACATTCCGGTCACAATTTAAATGCACATAGATAAATTACATCTTTGAATAGAATTTTTTTTTTTCAATATACATGTATTAGCAAAAATGCTTCTAGTAAAAATGATCACTATTTTAGTGGGGCTTGTATCATGTCAGCAATTAACAAATTGAGTCCTTGCCAGATGTTACAAGAACCATAGGCTCTCTGCCCCACAAAAGGCCATTTTAAGGGCCATTGGTAGTGTATTGTAAGCTAGGGTTTTTTTTTATTTTGGGGGGCATTTTTATTTTGATAGGGCTATTAGATTAGGTGTAATTCTTTTTTATTTTTGATAATGTGGGTCTTTTTTCCGTAATTTAGTGTTTTTTATTTTTTTGTAATTTAGCGTTTATTTTTTTTTGTTAATTAAGTAATTTTTTAATAAGGTTAAATAGTAGATTTAAATAATTTTAGTAGGGTTAGGTTTTTTTAATATGTAATTTAGTTTATTTAATTGGTAGTTTAATTTAATTGTAGTATAATAGTTAGGGTAGGTTAATTAATAGTTTAAAAATAGTTTCTTTTAATTCTACAGGTAAGTTTAAATTTATTTTAAGATAGGGATTTTGTAATTTAAATTTGAAGTTAGTGGGTTGTTAGGTTTAGGGGTTAATAGCTTAATTTAGTTTATGGCGATATGGGGGGCTGGCAGTTTAGGGGTTAATTGGTTTAGTTAGTGGTAGTGATGTGGGAGGCCAGAGGTTTAGAGGTTAATACATTTATTTAGTGGCGGCGGGGTCCGGGAGTGGCGGAATAGGGGTATATAACTTTATTTAGGTTGCGGCGGGGTCCGGGAGCGGCTGGATAGGGGTTAAACATTTTAGTATAGTGGCGGCGTTTAGTGACAGGGTATAAATAAAGTTGGTTAGAAGCCGAATAGACGCGAGATCTATGACTGCTAGTTAACAACAGTCCGATGCACATCTCCCCATACTTGGTGTTCGTCTTTTTGCCATCTTTTTTTATAAATATGGAGATCGTATTCATGTCCACAGCCGCAATGTTAGGCGATGTTAGGCGAGCGTATTGATGCCGTTGAATGCAACACAGTTGACGGCTTGATAGATATCCCCCAAAGGATCTGCTTATAAATAATTGAATACACTCAGCAAGTTAAAATGTCTTATAGAGCCCATATCTCAGCTCCAGCACCAGTCACAGTGAGCCCTCTTTGAAACAAGGAAGTCTGCTCTTTAACCCCTTAACGACCAAGGACGTGCATGGTATGTCCTCTAAAAAAAGAAAGTTAATGCCTGAGGACGTACCCTGCACGTCCTTGGTCTGGAAAGCAGCTGGAAGCGATCCTGATCACTTCCAGACGCTTTCCGGTTATTGAAGTGAAGCCTCGATATCGAGGCATCCTGCAATAACCCTGCATGGCCATCTGATGCAGAGAGAGCCACTCTCTGGCTCTCTCTGCACTGGACATCGATGGCTGGTATCGTTGGTGGGTGGGAGCCGATGTGGGAGGCGGGTGGGCGGCCATCGATGGGCAGTGTGATGTGATGGGGGGCAGGATCGGGGGCGGGACCACCGGGGGCACACGGGGCGGGAGCGGGTGGGAACCGCTACACTACAGAAAATAATAATAATAAGTGGGAGAAAAGGGGTGTTTTAATATTATTATATAAAAATCTAAGGGATCTGTCAGGGGTGGGGGATTGGTCATGGGGGGGGAAGCTACACTACAGAAAAGGGTAACATTTTTTAAAAAAAAGCATAATTGACTTCTTTGATTATGTAACAAAAGTATTAGACAAGGGAGGAGCAGTTGATGTAGCATATCTAGATTTCAGCAAAGCATTTGACACCGTCCCACACAATAAACCAATAAACTTATTCACAAACTATATCTCCTTGGTCTAGATTCAAAAATTGTGAACTGGGTGGAATGCTGGCTTAAGGACAGAAAACAAAGTGTCTTAGTAAATGGAGTTCATTCAGCAGAGGGGGCTGTTACTAGTGGTGTTCCTCAGGGGTCAGTTCTGGGGCCTGTTTTGTTTAACATATTTATCTGCGATATCAGCAAAGGGCTACAGGGGAAAGTATGTCTCTTTGCAGATGATACAAAAATTTGCAACAGAGTGGATGTTCCAGGGGGGGTAGACAAAATGAGAAGTGATATACAACAATTGGAGGATTGGTCAAACGACTGGGGTCTAAAGTTTAACACAGCAAAGTGTAAAATAATGCATTTAGGGAAGAAAAATCCAAATGTTAATTACAGACTCAATGACACTTTACTGACTGTTACAGACGAGGAACAGGACTTGGGAATTATTATTTCAGATGATTTAAAACTTAGTAAACAATGTAGTAATGCAGCGAGTAAGGCTAGCAGAATGCTTGGATGTATTGGTAGAGGTATTTGCAGCAGAAATAGTAAGGTTCTTATGCCACTTTATAGATCATTAGTTAGGCCTCATCTTGAGTATTGTGTGCAGTTCTGGAGACCATATCTTCAGAAGGATATTAACAAACTTGAATCTGTGCAAAGGAGTGCTACCAAAATGGTACATGGTCTAAAAAATAAAACTTACCAGGATAGGCTCAATGACCTAAATATGTATAGCTTAGAGGAGAGAAGGGAAAGAGGTGATATGATAGCAACTTTCAAGTACATTAAAGGGTTTAGTAAAACTGAGGCTGTGGGTATTTTACATAAAATGGAAAATTCAAGAACAAGGGGTCATGAGCTCAAGCTAAAGGGTAGTAGATTGAGAAGTAATTTGAGGAAGCACTTCTTTACAGAAAGAGTGATTGATTTATGGAATAAACTTCCTCAAGAGGTAGTAGCAACAAACACTGTGGGGGACTTTAAAAATGCATGGGACAAGCATAGGGCTATCCTACGAACTAGATAAGTTTATACTGTTAGGTAAGGTCGGGCAGACTTGCTGGGCCTATGGCTCTTATCTGCCGTCAATATCTATGTTTCTATGTTTCTATATTTTTTTTCTAAACTGGGTACTGGCAGACATCTGCCAGTACCCAAGAAGACACCCATTAAGGTAGAGAGGGAGGGTTAGAGAGCTGTTTGGTGGGGGATCAGTGAGGTTGGGGGCTAAGCGGGGATCCTACACATCAGCATATGTAAATATGTTTAAAAAAAACAACACAAAAAACCCAAATATACCTTTTATTTTAGTACTGACTGACAATTGTGGGGTGGAAGAGGGAAGAGAGCTGTTTGGGAGGTATCAGGTGGTCTGATGTTTCAGGTGGGAGACTGATCTCCACACTAAAGCTAAAATTAACCCTGCAAGCTACCTACAAGCTACCTACAAGCTACCTAATTAACCCCTTCACTGCTAGCCATAATACAATATTTCTGAACAAAGGGGATTCCAGAGAAGCATTTACAACCATTTATGTCATAATTGCACAAGCTGTTTGTAAATGATTTCAGTGAGAAACCTAAAACTGTGAAAAATTTAAAGTTTTTTTTATTTGATCGCATTTGGCTGTGAAATGGTGGCATGAAATATACCAAAATGGGCCTAGATCAATACTTTGGGTTGTTTACTACACTACACTAAAGCTAAAATTACCCCAAAAAGCTCCCTACATGCTCCCTAATTAACCACTTCACTCCTGGGCATAATACACGTGTGGTGCGCAGTGGACTTTAGCGGCCTTCTAATTACCAAAAAGCAATGCCAAAGCCATATATGTCTGCTATTTCTGAACAAAGGGGATCCCAGAGAAGAATTTACAACCATTTATGCCATAATTGCACAAGCTGTTTGTAAATAAATTCAGTGAGAAACTGAAAGTTTGTGAACAAATTTGTGAAAAAGAGAACGATTTTTTGTATTTGATCGCATTTGGTGGTAAAATGGTGGCATAAAATATACCAAAATGGGCCTAGATCAATACTTTGGGATGTCTTCTAAAAATATATATATATATATACATGTCAAGGGATATTCAGGGATTCCTGACAGATATCAGTGTTCCAATGTAACTAGCGCTAATTTTGAAAAAAAAGTGGTTTGGAAATAGCAAAGTGCTACTTGTATTTATGGCCCTATAACTTGCAAAAAAAGCAAAGAACATGTAAACATTGGGTATTTCTAAACTCAGGATAAAATTTAGAAACTATTTAGCATGGGTGTTTTTTGGTGGTTGTAGATGTGTAACAGATTTTGGGGGTCAAAGTTAGAAAAAGTGTGTTTTTTTTTCCATTTTTTCTCATATTTAATATTTTCTTTTTATAGTAAATTATAAGATATGATGAAAATAATGGTATCTTTAGAAAGTCCATTTAATGACGAGAAAAACGGTATATAATATGTGTGGGTACAGTAAATGAGTAAGAGGAAAATTACAGCTAAACAAAAACACCACAGATATGTAAAAATAGCCTTGGTCCCAAATGGACAAAAAAATGGAAAAGTGCTGTGGTCATTAAGGGGTTAAAATGCCACTATAAAAAATCAGATGATCCCCATTGAAATAGCAATCACTTGATGCAGTACTCAAACTGTTGCTTTGCCTGAAGGTTTTTTTAATAGAACGAAGGGAGATATAACAGAGCCTATGTCATTACCTCTGATTTAATTAAAGAGGGATGAGACCCATTCATATGGTAGTAGTGATTACCTAGCCCAATGAGGCATTACTTTGTAAGCCATAATCACATAAGGGGATGGGAGTCCAAATATCATATTTCCACTTAAGGCAGCTAAAGGACATATACAATATTCCTCAAATTACTCTCTTCTAAATAAAGGGTGTTATGCCACTCTTGGTAAAAGGTTGCATGTATAAATAAATAAATAATTATCTGTCTTCGAGGTTACTTAAGGCCCTCTATCAAGCTAACATAAACAGTGAAATGTGTCAGAGTTTCTCTTCTTTTGAAACAGGAAAGGCCTCTCTTTCAATATTTAAAGGGACTTTGAAAACTATCAGGCTCTTTTGAATGAGATGTCCTGTTTAAGTCCCACTACCAAGTGATTGTCAAAGCAATCACAGATACCTGGAAAGATTGTTCCTATTTTGGGACTCTGTCAATTTTGAAGAAGACTTTCTCACCCTCTCAAAATAGAATTATATCCTATTTGAAAAAGTGGACTCAAAGCTATTATGAGTTTCATGAACACATATTTATTAAGTGATTATCATAGTATTAACAATCACCTGGCAGTAATCACTAGCCTGATTTTGTTGTGTTGCTGAGGTCAAGGTTCATAGAACATTGTCTTTCTGAACCAATAGCAGGTATCCAAATAAATGGAAGAGCTAGATGAGATCTAATAATTTTAAGGTTAAAAATGTTATTCCAACTTATTTTTTCCATATCACAAAAAAAGGGCGCCACTGGGCATGGAGCCAAAAGCTGTCAAGAATGGCTGCTTAATAACGGAGCTCTGTGACAAGGCACGCTGGAGAGACCTAAATTCAGCACACAGATCTTCTAAAAGGGTCACAAATGTGATCTGAAGAGCGCAGAATAACTTGGGAGCTTCAAAATACAGAAGAGACTGACCCTACAATAAAGCAGCAACCGCACCTACCACCGCTCTGTGATCTGACAGGCCGTAACCATTACACAGCCGTCTGCGGCGCCACAACACTCTACTTACCGGACAGTTACCCCTGATCGAGACAAGTCCATGGCAGTCACATAAAGCAGGAAAGAGTGATTGGAACGCTACAAAACTCTAATAAGGGGAGTCTCTGATATCTCCGCAACAGCACATGAATTAAAAGTGCGCAACAAGGCTGCGACCTGCATGTACTACAGAGCAGAACCCAAACCATTTAACACATAAATACCCAAAAGTCAGAGAGATTGACATACTGATATAATATGGTACCTAATTGCATAGCCCAAGCACAAAGAAGTTCTAAGCTCCGACAAGCTAACTAGAGCTTGCCACACAAGTTACAATACCTTATAACAGGATATAGCATTGCATGTAAAGTTCTGCTTTACTACAGATACACAAAGTTATTCAAGGGAGGATCTGCAGGCGATTACTTATAAATGAGATACTGCACCCTTTTTTTACCCAAGAAAAGATTGAAAGAGATAGAAGCAACCTGCTACTATAACAATGTCTTAATAAAACCAAATTAAGATAAAAGCACCAAACCAGTTCAAACACCTAAAGCCCACCTAAACTCATACTTCAAATCACTCCAACATAAGCAAGACAGCATGGTAGCATCGGAGAAAGATGACCCTAACCTATCTGTAGTGCTATACCACCAGAAGACCATACTCCCCTGACAAGGTCTGATCTTCTATCCCTTCCATCGAAAGATGATTTTAATATATTTCTCAAACAAGTGAGGCAAATGCAAATAAGGTCCTTGCAGAAATGAAAAAAAGATATCACAGACCTGGGAGAAAGAATAGAATACATAGAGGAAATGGTGAACAGTTTAATCAATACAACAGATAGTCATTCAAAATGCCTCTCCAGTCAAGATCTCCAAATCCAACACTTAAAATCACAACTTGAAAACCTGGATAACAGGGGTTGAAGGCAAAACTTAAGGATCATAAATGTTCCAGAGAATGTACAACCAACCCAAATGAACAGCTACCTCCAGAGACTGTTTCAGTTCCTACTTGAAGAACAAACAACCACTAGTGCCCTACCAATAGACAGAGCTCATAGGGCACTGAGTCCCAGACTAAGAGATAATGAACCCCCAAGAGACATCATCCTTAAATTCCATATATATATATGGATAAAGAATACTTGCATATACCAGAAAATTCAATCCATTAAGATTTGAAGGAACCAATGTACAAATATACACAGATCTCAGCCGTATGACACTAGCAAACAGAAGAGAGGCGAAATTCCTCACCGAACACCTCAGGAAAAATAATATACCACATAGATGGGGATTTCCTTTTTGCTTAAAAGTACAAGAGAACAACAAAACAATCATGTACAGATCAGCAGATGATCTAGAAGAGTTCTGCTGAACACTATATATACCTCAACCTTCTCCATTAACTCTACAAGAAGACACACCTCAAGCAGCAGTTGAAGGAAAGAAACAACAAAAACCTCAACCGCAAAGATCCCAATGAACCAAGGTGAATAGAAAATGACACAGGACCCCACAAAGTAACACCTTGAACGAGATGACCACATCAGATCCCACCTGAAAACTATATTGAACTTACAAGGACTATCTCATCAGTGAAACAACAATACAGTGGCTTGATCCAGACACTAAATGGTTGAACTAGATGTTCTATGTATCCTTTCCAATTAATCTAAGTCTACAGAATACAGAACTCTACACTAAAATGTTATCAATGTATATCAGTTGTTTATACTAGAACACCTCAAAATACATGCACAAATTCTAGGCCACTCCCTCATTGAAGGAGAGCTGGGACTAAACTCCTTGGATCATAATAATAACTATGGGTCAACACAAAAGTACAGTCACTAAATATAAACACACACTAGATATATGTTGTGCCTCTTCAAAAGCCACACACTCTCCAGCTGAGCTTACCTTTGTTGCAAAACAAGTTTAGAACCCCCCATCAAACACATACTACTTCCTAATGTAGTTTTGAATGTTTATACTTATTGTTTGTTTACACTTTATTTGTTTATGCTTAATTTGTTCATACATACATTGGTATCTTGCCAGGTTTGCTATTATTTGTAATGTCTGTGCAATATTATATGTCTTTTACAGAGTATCTTACGTGAGCAGAAATATCAAGGTGAATTTTTTTTTCATATTTACATAAAGAAGACTGCCTAATGTCGGACTCAGGGAAACATAACTTACACAATCACACACCTTTAGACCTGCCAAACACCACTCCAAACCAACAACCTTTAACCACATCTCACAAATGACCAAAATCCCATTAATATAACAAAACTGTAAAGGACTTAATTCCCCAACCAAGCGATCCATCTCGCTTAATTATTTTAAGAAATTAAAGAGCAATGTTGTCCTCATACAGGAAACTCAATTTTACAAAACAAATGAACCAAAATTCAAATCCAGAGACTTTCCAAACAACTATTTTAATTCTAACTTCAAGAAAACCCATGGGGTAGGCATATTATTTAGTAAAAATATACAATTCTTATTGACTAATAGATATGAGGACAAAGAAGGTATATACCTCAATTGCTGGATTACTATACAAAACCCCTATTACCTAAGTAAATATATATACACCAAACGAAAATCAAAGCAATTTTATAAAAGTTGTAAGTAACAAAATACTTGAAGTTAGAAAGGGAATTAGATTCCTAATTATAGGAGGAGACTTTAATGTCACGCTTTGCCCTCTCCAGGATAGCTCTACTAATAAAACCCAAATTAATAAGAATAACTAGAACAAGTATAAATACTCTAGAATCAATTATTTTATGATAGACGATCTAAATAAAAACCTTGCACTCCATTCCAAAATTAAGCCAACGGCATGGTCGGATCACTCCGTAATATTGCTAGATATACTATGGCCCTACAGACCGAGCCACATAAGACACTGGAAACTAGATGATTCTATTCTGCATAACCCTGAAAAACACAAAAAATAAATAAAGAGATGAGGGAATACTTTGTCCACAATGCGGATTCTATACAAAACAAGGGTCTCATATGGGAAGCCCACAAAGGGGGTCATTAGGGGCATATTGATCAAACATAAGTCCCTTATCAATAGACTCAAAACCCAAGAGTTTAAGATCCTAACTCCATGAATTAGAAACAGCCGAGGCCCGACATAAAACAAACACTCATTATCGTGACCTACTTGACCGGTTAAGCACTACCAGTGCTGCACTTAACACCAACTTACAAAGGAAAGCCCATAGAAAAGCAATGTTTAGCGCTGCGGAATCTGTTGACGCTCTACAAATAACCGATAATAATAATAATAATAATAATAATAATAATAATAATGTTTCTTAAGAAATTTTACTTTGAGGGAGGGAATAGAGCAGGCCCTTTATTAGCAAAATCCCTTTTGTAAAAAGTCCTCCCTAAACCACATCTACAACATGAAAAACAAAGAAGGCGACACAGTACGATAGTCCCCAGATAGAAAAGGTCTTCCGAGACTACTTTCACTGCCTCTATAACCTGCTCAAAAATCAGGGAGACCTAAACACAGATAGAATTACAAACTACCTAAACGAGATAGATTTGCCTTGCGTTACTGAACAACAAAAGTCTGAACTCGAATAACCTATTTCCTTTAAAGAAGTTCCTAAAGCGATAGACAGTTTACCAACTGGGAAATCACACAAATAAGACCTTTAAAGAGCTTCTGACTCCTCACCTACTGACCCTTTTTAAATCCCCAGACGACAAGGGAGCCTTACCCCACCAAACTATAGCAGCACACATAAAAGTCATTCCAAAACCTGGTAAACCCCATGACACCGTCTAATTTCCCTACTAAACACAGGCCTGAACATTTTTGCCAAGATCATTGCCACACAACTCAAAAGCATCCTCCCATCATTAATTCACATGGATCAGGTCGGGTTTGTTCCTGGAAGAGAAGCCAGGGACAATACTATACGAGCCCTACAATGTATTCATTATGCTAAAACACACAAAGTAAAATATATTATACTGTCAACTGAAATGCAGAAAAAGCATTTGACTTCATTGGGGTCTCCTTTTCCAGACCCAAGAGAAATTTGGTTTTGGAGAATTAACCATAAAAAGAATCAAAAGCTTATATGACTCCCCAACTGCCAAAGTACAAGTTAATGCTTTACTGTCTGACAGTTTCGAAGTTCACTATGGAACTATCACCCCTCCTCTTTGTCTTCAGTATGGAGACTTTGGCTTCACGCATCCGTCAAAATATGAACATAACAGGGCTATCACTTAACAATAATGACTTTAAAATATTGCTCTATGCAGATGATGTCTTACTATCACTATCCTCACCAAACACATCCCTTCCCACCATAACTAATACATTTGACGCTTTTGGAGAACTTCTCCAAAACTTCTCCATTAATAGTGCTAATTCAGAGCTTTTAAACATCAACCTAACCAAAGAAGACCTAAATAAATTATTACTCACCTGTCTGTACAAATTACAACCTCATGCCCTTAAATACGTAGGCATATTCCTCACCCCTCAATAGTCCAGACTATTTGAATTACATTTTTTATTATATAATTATAATATAATTATAATCTTCTTGGTTGAACCGCCCCTTCTCTTGTTAGGGCAGAATACAGATTCTTAAAATGACAACTCTTCCACCAATCTTATATCCTCTCCATTCCTAAATAGAATTCAAAGATCACTCAATTCATTTGTATGGGGGATACTCAAGCCCCGTATCAATAAAACACACAATGTATAGGACTCTGCAGAATGGGGAATTGGGACTCCCAAATATACACCTAGATTACGAGTTTTGCATTAACAGGGGTGCGGGTGCGTTAGCCGCAAAAAAAGTGAGCGAAGAGCAAAATTTTGCTCCACATCTCACCTCAATACCAGTGCTGGTTATGTTAGCGGTAAGCTGGTAAAACGTGCTTGTGCACGATTTCCCCGTAGGGATCAATGGGGGAGAGCCGGCTGAAAAAAAACCTAACACCTGCAAAAAAGCAGCGTAAAGCTCCTAACGCAGCCTCATTGATTCCTATGGGGAAATACATTTTATGTCTACACCTAACACCCTAACATGAACCCCGAGTCTAAACACCCCTAATCTTACACTTATTAACCCCTAATCTGCCGCCCCCGACATCGCCAACACCTGCATTATATTATTAACCCCTAATCTGCCACTCCGGACACCACCGACACCTACATTATACTTATGAACCCCTAATCTGCTGCCCCCAACATCACCGCCACCTACATTATATTTATTAACCCCTAATCTGCCTCCCACAACATCGCCACCACTATAATAAAGGTATTAACCCCTAAACCTAACCCCCCCTAACTTAAATAAATTACTACAATTAACTAAATTATTCCTATTTAAAACTAAATACTTAGCTGTAAAATAAACCCTAAGATAGCTACAATATAACTAATAGTTACTTTGTTTCTATCTTAGGGTTTATTTTTATTTTACAGACAACTTTGTATTTATTTTAACTAGGTACAATAGTTATTAACTATTTAATAACTACCTAGTTAAAATAAAGACAAATGTACCTGTAAAATAAAACCTAACCTAAGTTACAATTACACCTAACACTAAACTATAATTAAATTAATTCCCTAAACTAAATACAATTAATTACAATTAAATAAAATTATCTAAAGTACGAAAAAAATCAAACACTAAATAACAGAAAATAAAATAATTTCAAGATTTTTAAACTAATTACACCTAATTTAATCCCCCTTTTGCGGGGCATTGCCCCAAAGTAATCAGCTCTTTCACCTGTAAAAAAACTACAAATCCCCCCCCCAACATTAAAACCCACCACCCACACAACCAACCCTACTCTAAAACCCACCCAATACCCCCTTAAAAAAACCTAACACTAACCCCCTGAAGATCACCCTACCGTGAGACGTCTTCACCCAGCCGGGCCGAAGTCCTTAACGAATCTGGGAGGAGTCTTCATCCAACCGGGCACAAGTAGTCCTCCAGACGGACAGAAGTCTTCATCCAGATGGCATCTTCTATCTTCATCCATCCAGCGCGGAGCGGTCCATCTTCAAGACATCCGACGCGGAGCATCCTCTTCAAACAACGGCTGATGACTGAATGAAGGTTCCTTTAAGTGACGTCATCCAAGATGGCGTCCCTTCAATTCCGATTGGCTGATAGAATTCTATCAGCCAATCCGAATTAAGGTAGAAAAAATCCTATTGACTGATGCAAGCTCAATCCTATTGGCTGATTGGATCAGCCAATAGGATTAAAGTTCAATCCTATTGGCTGATGGCATCAGCCAATAGGAGTTTTTCTACCTTAATTCCGATTGGCTGATATAATTCTATCAGCCAATTGGAATTGAAGGACGCCATCTTGGATGACATCACTTAAAGGAACCTTCATTCAGACGTCGGTCGTCATTTGAAGAGGATGCTCCGCGTCGGATGTCTTGAAGATGGACCCGCTTCGCGCTGGATGGATGAAGATAGAAGATGCCGTCTGGATGAAGACTTCTGCCCGGCTGGAGGACTACTTCTGCCCGGTTGGATGAAGACTTCTCCCGGATTCGTTGAGGACTTCGGCCCGGTTGGGTGAAGACGTCTCACTGTAGGGTGATCTTCAGGGGGTTAGTGTTAGGTTTTTTTAAGGGGGGATTGGGTGGGTTTTAGAGTAGGGTTGGTTGTGTGGGTGGTGGGTTTTAATTTTGGGGGGGATTTGTACTTTTTTTTACAGGTAAAAGAGCTGATTACTTTAGGGCAATGCCCCGCAAAAGGCCCTTTTAAGGGCTATTTGTAATTTAGTGTATGGTAGGGCTTTTTTATTTTTGGGGGGCTTTATTATTTTGTTAGAGGGATTAGATTAGGTGTAATTAGTTTAAAAATCTTGTAATTATTTTATTATTTTCTGTAATTTAGTGTTTGTTTGTTTTTGTACTTTAGATAATTTTATTTAATTGTAATTAATTGTATTTAAATTATGTAATTAATTTAATTATAGTGTAGTGTTAGGTGTAATTGTAACTTAGGTTAGGTTTTATTTTACAGGTAAATTTGTCTTTATTTTAACTAGGAAGTTATTAAATAGTTAATAACTATTTAATAACTATTCTACCTAGTTAAAATAAATACAAACTTGCCTGTAAAATAAAAATAAACCCTAACGGCTAGATTTGGAGTTTTGTCGGTAACGACCCGAAAAACTAACGCCGGCTTTTTTCTGGCCGCACCATAAAAATAACTCTGGTATTGAGAGACCACTTAAAGGCTGCGTTAGGCTCCAAAAAAGGAGCGTAGAGCATTTTTAACGCAGCTTCAACTCTCGATACCAGAGTTGCTTACGGACGCGGCCAGCCTCAAAAACGTGCTTGTGCACGATTCCCCCATAGGAAACAATGGGGCTGTTTGAACTGAAAAAAAAACCAAACACCTGCAAAAAAGCCGCGTTCAGCTCCTAACGCAGCCCCATTGTTTGCTATGCGGTAACCCTTCCTACGTCTGCACTTAACACTCTAACATGTTTTCCCCCGAGTCTAAACACCCCTAACCTTACACTTATTAACCCCTAATCTGCCGCCCCCGCTATCGCTGACCCCTGCATATTATTATTAACCCCTAATCTGCCGCTCCGTAAACCGCCGCTACTTACATTATCCTTATGTACCCCTAATCTGCTGCCCTAACATCGCCGACCCATATATTATATTTATTAACCCCTAATCTGCCCCCCACAATGTCGCCTCCACCTGCCTACACTTATTAACCCCTAATCTGCCGACCGGACCTGAGCGCTACTATAATAAAGTTATTAACCCCTAATCCGCCTCACTAACCCTATAATAAATAGTATTAACCCCTAATCTGCCCTCCCTAACATCGCCGACACCTAACTTCAAACATTAACCCCTAATCTGCCGACCGGAGCTCACCGCTATTCTAATAAATGTATTAACCCCTAAAGCTAAGTCTAACCCTAACACTAACACCCCCCTAAGTTAAATATAATTTAAATCTAACGAAATTAATTAACTCTTATTAAATAAATTATTCCTATTTAAAGCTAAATACTTACCTGTAAAATAAACCCTAATATAGCTACAATATAAATTATAATTATATTATAGCTATTTTAGGATTTATATTTATTTTACAGGTAACTTTGTATTTATTTTAACCAGGTACAATAGCTATTAAATAGTTAAGAACTATTTAATAGCTAAAATAGTTAAAATAATTACAAATTTACCTGTAAAAGAAATCCTAACCTAAGTTACAATTAAACCTAACACTAGACTATCAATAAATTAATTAAATAAACTACCTACAATTATCTACAATTAACCTAACACTACACTATCAATAAATTAATTAAATACTATTGCTACAAATAAATACAATTAAATAAACTAGCTAAAGTACAAAAAATAAAAAAGAACTAAGTTACAAAAAATAAAAAAATATTTACAAACATAAGAAAAATATTACAACAATTTTAAACTAATTACACCTACTCTAAGCCCCCTAATAAAATAACAAAGCCCCCCAAAATAAAAAAATGCCCTACCCTATTCTAAATTACTAAAGTTCAAAGCTCTTTTACCTTACCAGCCCTGAACAGGGCCCTTTGCGGGGCATGCCCCAAGAAATACAGCTCTTTTGCCTGTAAAAAAAAACATACAATACCCAAGCCCCCCAACATTACAACCCACCACCCACAGACCCCTAATCTAACCCAAACCCCCCTTAAATAAACCTAACACTAAGCCCCTGAAGATCATCATACCTTGTCTTCACCTCACCGGGTATCACACCGATCCGTCCAGAAGAGCTCCTCCGATGTCCTGATCCAAGCCCAAGCGGGGGGCTGAAGAGGTCCATGATCCGGCTGAAGTCTTCATCCAAGCGGGGCAGAAGAGGTCTTCCATCCGATTGAAGTCTTCATCCAAGCGGCATCCATCCGGAGCGAAGCGGCAGCATCCTGAAGACCTCCACCGCGGAACATCCATCCTGGCCGACGACTGAACGACGAATGACGGTTCCTTTAAATGACGTCATCCAAGATGGCGTCCCTCGAATTCCGATTGGCTGATAGGATTCTATCAGCCAATCAGAATTAAGGTAGGAATATTCTGATTGGCTGATGGAATCAGCCAATCAGAATCAAGTTCAATCCGATTGGCTGATCCAATCAGCCAATCAGATTGAGCTTGCATTCTATTGGCTGTTCCGATCAGCCAATAGAATGCGAGCTCAATCTGATTGGCTGATCGGATCAGCCAATCGGATTGAACTTGATTCTGATTGGCTGATTCCATCAGCCAATCAGAATATTCCTACCTTAATTCCGATTGGCTGATAGAATCCTATCAGCCAATCGGAATTCGAGGGACGCCATCTTGGATGACGTCATTTAAAGGAACTGTCATTCGTCTTTCAGTCGTCGGCCAGGATGGATGTTCCGCGGTGGAGGTCTTCAGGATGCTCCCGCTTCGCTCCGGATGGATGCCGCTTGGATGAAGACTTCAATCGGATGGAAGACCTCTTCTGCCCCGCTTGGATGAAGACTTCAGCCGGATCATGGACCTCTTCAGCCCCCCCGCTTGGGCTTGGATCAGGACATCGGAGGAGCTCTTCTGGACGGATCGGTGTGATACCCGGTGAGGTGAAGACAAGGTAGGATGATCTTCAGGGGCTTAGTGTTAGGTTTATTTAAGGGGGATTTGGGTTAGATTAGGGGTCTGTGGGTGGTGGGTTGTAATGTTGGGGGGCTTGGGTATTGTATGTTTTTTTTTACAGGCAAAAGAGCTGTATTTCTTGGGGCATGCCCCGCAAAGGGCCCTGTTCAGGGCTGGTAAGGTAAAAGAGCTTTGAACTTTAGTAATTTAGAATAGGGTAGGGCATTTTTTTTATTTTGGAGGGCTTTGTTATTTTATTAGGGGGCTTAGAGTAGGTGTAATTAGTTTAAAATTGTTGTAATATTTTTCTTATGTTTGTAAATATTTTTTTATTTTTTGTAACATAGTTCTTTTTTATTTTTTGTACTTTAGCTAGTTTATTTAATTGTATTTATTTGTAGCAATTGTATTTAATTAATGTATTGATAGTGTAGTGTTAGGTTAATTGTAGATAATTGTAGGTAGTTTATTTAATTAATTTATTGATAGTCTAGTGTTAGGTTTAATTGTAACTTAGGTTAGGATTTATTTTACAGGTAAATTTGTAATTATTTTAACTATTTTAGCTATTAAATAGTTCTTAACTATTTAATAGCTATTGTACCTGGTTAAAATAAATACAAAGTTACCTGTAAAATAAATATAAATCCTAAAATAGCTATAATATAATTATAATTTATATTGTAGCTATATTAGGATTTATTTTACAGGTAAGTATTTAGCTTTAAATAGGAATAATTTATTTAATAAGAGTTAATTAATTTCGTTAGATTTAAATTATATTTAATTTAGGGGGGTGTTAGTGTTAGGGTTAGATTTAGCTTTAGGGGTTAATACATTTATTAGAATAGCGGTGAGCTCCGGTCGGCAGATTAGGGGTTAATAATTGAAGTTAGGTGTCGGCGATGTTAGGGAGGGCAGATTAGGGGTTAATACTATTTATTATAGGGTTAGTGAGGCGGATTAGGGGTTAATAACTTTATTATAGTAGCGCTCAGGTCCGGTCGGCAGATTAGGGGTTAATAAGTGTAGGCAGGTGGAGGCGACGTTGAGGGGGGCAGATTAGGGGTTAATAAATATAATATAGGGGTCGGCGGTGTTAGGGGCAGCAGATTAGGGGTACATAAGGATAACGTAGGTGGCGGCGCTTTGCGGTCGGCAGATTAGGGGTTAATAAGTGTAGGTAGGTGGAGGCGACGTTGTGGGGGGCAGGTTAGGGGTTAATAAATATAATACAGGGGTCGGCGGTGTTAGGGGAAGCAGATTAGGGGTACATAAGGATAACGTAGGTTGCGGTCGGCAGATTAGGGGTTAAAAAAATTATTCGAGTGTCGGCGATGTGGGGGGACCTTGGTTTAGGGGTACATAGGTAGTTTATGGGTGTTAGTGTACTTTAGAGTACAGTAGTTAAGAGCTTTATAAACCGGCGTTAGCCCAGAAAGCTCTTAACTACTGACTTTTTTCCTGCGGCTGGAGTTTTGTCGTTAGATATCTAATGCTCACTTCAGAAACGACTCTAAATACCGGAGTTAGAAAGATCCCATTGAAAAGATAGGATACGCAATTGACGTAAGGGGATCTGCGGTATGGAAAAGTCGCGGCTGAAAAGTGAGCGTTAGACCCTATTTTGAGTGACTCCAAATACCGGCGGTAGCCTAAAACCAGCGTTAGGAGCCTCTAACGCTGGTTTTCACGGCTAACGCCAAACTCCAAATCTAGGTCTAAGATAGCTACAATGTAACTATTACTTATATTGTAGATAGCTTGGGGTTTATTTTATAGGTAAGTATTTAGTTTTAAATAGGAATAATTTAGTTAATTGTAGTAATTTTATTTAGATTTATTTTAATTATATTTAAGTTAGGGGGGGTTAGGGTTAGACTTAGGTTTAGGGGTTAATAACTTTATTATAGTGGCGGCGACATTGGGGGCAGAAGATTAGGGGTTAATAAATGTGGATAGGTGGCGGCGATGTTAGGGACAGCAGATTAGGGGTTAATAATATTTAACTAATGTTTGCGATGCGGGAGTGCGGTGGTTTAGGGGTTAATATATTTATTAAATTTGCGGCGATGTCCGATTCGGCAGATTAGGTGTTAAAAAAATTATTTTAGTGTTTGCGATGTGGGGGGGGGGGCCTCGGTTTAGGGGTTAATAGGTAGTTTATGGGTGTTAGTGTACTTTTTAGCACTTTAGTTAAGAGTTTTATGCTACGGCGTTGTAGTGTAAAACTCTTAACTACTGACTTTTAAATGCGGTACCAGGCTTGACAGGAGAGGCTCTACTGTGGCGCTCACTTTTTAGCAGACTTGTAATACCGGCGCTATGCAAGTCCCATTGAAAATATAGGATACACAATTGACGTAAGTGGATTTGCGGTGTTTCCAAGTCTGGCCAAAAAAGTGAGTGGTGAGCCTGTCATTTCAAGACTCGAAATACCAGCAGGCGTTAAAAAGCAGCTTTGGGACTAGCTAACGCTGCTTTTTAAGCCTAACGCAAGACTCGTAATCTAGGCGATAGAATTATACTATAAAGCCACAGGATTACAAAGAATAATATACTGGCACAGAAATCACCACTACAAAGCGTGGACAATCTTAGATACACATATCCTTAAAACACCAAATGTAGGAATGCTATGCTGGATACCAAAGACCTCCAGGCCTGAGGCTACAACTAAGTATACTCTATTTTTCAATATATGAGATAAACTCCTACACAGTAATTCACACATCTCAGCACCTAGATCCCCACTTTCGCCAATATCACCTAACGCTGAACTCTTAGGTGATATGGATTATAAAATTACGACCTGCCTGACTGATAGAGATTTGGGATTATCAGTCCCAATTTACAAATTATTGAATGGCCCTAAATTAAAACCACAGAAGTAAATTGAGGACATTTTAAATGGTACTTTCACAAATTGGTTGAAGTACAGACAATTACACTACAATCTGCAAACATCCCAACACAAACACAATTTATAAAGACCAATGACAACCTTTGATTCAATCTGTGCTTTTGACACCCCCATGAGACACACCCTATCTATTGCAAAAACCGTCTTCACAAAAGAGCAATCCACAACCCTTCCAGCATACACAACCAAATGGCACCACAAACAATACTAGAAAATCCTCGACTTCTACTAAATTAATAGAGCAGAACTTTAAAATACTTAAAATATGGTATCTGACACCATCTCACCTTAAAAGCATATACCCCAATTCTTCAGACAGATGTTGGAGGGGTTGCGATGCCAAGGGTTCCATGCTTCATACAGTATATGGTGGAGTTGCCCCAAGGTCCTCACATTTTGGAAGTCACTCGAAAAATTCCTACATGTCTTATTTGGTCCCCCTTTCTCTCTAACCCCTTCAATAGCACTTTTTAACCAAACCTATAAATACCCATACCAATTTACGCCTTAAACTCCTGCAATTCTCCTTGAATGCAGCAAAAACCTTACTAGCACGCAACTGGAAAAAAAAACAATACCCTTACTAGAAGAATGGCAATCACACATGACTGATACATAAGCCCTAGAAGAGTATGGGTTCTAAAAACTGCAAAAAATAGCCGCCTAGATTACGAGTTTTGCGTTAGAGGCTGTGCGGTGCTAACGAGCAGTTTATGCTCACCGCTCACTTACAGACAGTGCTGGTATTACGGGTTTTTAGAAACCCGGCGTTAACCGCAAAAAAGTGAGCGAAGAGCAAAATTTTGCTCCACATCTCACCTCAATATCAGCGCTGCTTACGTTAGCGGTGAGCTGGTAAAACGTGCTCGTGCACGATTTCCCCATAGGAATCAATGGGGGAGAGCCAGCTGAAAAAAACCTAACACCTGCAAAAAAGCAGCGTAAAGCTCCTAACGCAGCCCCATTGATTCCTATGAGGAAAATACATTTTATGTCTACACCTAACACCCTAACATGAACCCTGAGTCTAAACACCCTTAATATTACACTTTTTAACCCCTAATCTGCTGCCCCCGACATCTCCGACACCTGCATTATATTATTAACCCCTAATCTGCCGCTCCGGACACCGCCACCACCTACATTATACTTATGAACCCCTAATCTGCTGCCCCCAACATCGCTGACACCTACATTATATTTATTAACCCCTAATCTGCCGCCCCAATGTCGCCGCAACCTAACTATACTTATTAACCCCTAATATTCCGCCCCCAACGTCGCCACCACTATAATAAACATATTAACCCCTAAACCTGTCTAACCCTAAACCCCCCTAACTTAAATATAATTTAAATAAATCTAAATAAAATTACTATCATTAACTAAATAATTCCTATTTAAAACTAAATACTTACTTATAAAATAAAACCTAAGCTAGCTACAATATAACTAATAGTTACCTTGTAGCTAGCTTAGGCCTAGATTTGGAGTTTGGCGTTAGCCGTGAAAACCAGCGTTAGAGGCTCCTAACGCTGGTTTTACGCTAGCGCCGGTATTTGGAGTCACTCAAAATAGGGTCTAACGCTCACTTTTCAGCCGCAACTTTTCCATACCGCAGATCCCCTTACGTAAATTGCGTATCCTATCTTTTCAATGGGATCTTTATAACTCCGGTATTTAGAGTCGTGTCTAAAGTGAGCGTTAGACATCTAACGACAAAACTCCAGCCGCAGGAAAAAAGTCAGTAGTTAAGAGCTTTCTGGGCTAACGCCGGTTTATAAAGCTCTTAACTACTGTGCTCTAAAGTACACTAACACCCATAAACTACCTATGTACCCTTAAACCGAGGTCCCCCCACATCTCCGCAACTCGATTAAATTTTTTTAACCCCTAATCTGCCGACCGCCACCTACGTTATACTTATGTACCCCTAATCTGCTGCCCCTAACACCGCTGACCCCTGTATTATATTTATTAACCCCTAACCTGCCCCCCACAACGTCGCCTCCACCTACCTACACTTATTAACCCCTAATCTGCCGACCGCAAAGCGCCGCCACCTACGTTATCCTTATGTACCCCTAATCTGCTGCCCCTAACACCGCCGACCCCTATATTATATTTATTAACCCCTAATCTGCCCCCCAAAACATCGCCTCCACCTGCCTACACTTATTAACCCCTAATCTGCCGACCGGAGCTCACCGCTATTCTAATAAATGTATTAACCCCTAAAGCTAAGTCTAACCCTAACACTAACACCCCCCTAAGTTAAATATAATTTAAATCTAACGAAATTAATTAACTCTTATTAAATAAATTATTCCTATTTAAAGATAAATACTTACCTGTAAAATAAATCCTAATATAGCTACAATATAAATTATAATTATATTATAGCTATTTTAAGATTTATATTTATTTTACAGGTAACTTTGTATTTATTTTAACCAGGTACAATAGCTATTAAATAGTTAATAACTATTTAATAGCTACCTAGTTAAAATAATTACAAAATTACCTGTAAAATAAATCCTAACCTAAGTTACAATTAAACCTAACACTACACTATCAATAAATTAATTAAATAAACTACCTACAATTACCTACAATTAACCTAACACTACACTATCAATAAATTAATTAAATACAATTGCTACAAATAAATACAATTAAATAAAGTAGCTAAAGTACAAAAAATAAAAAAGAACTAAGTTACAAAAAATAAAAAAATATTTACAAACATAAGAAAAATATTACAACAATTTTAAACTAATTACACCTACTCTAAGCCCCCTAATAAAATAACAAAGCCCCCCAAAATAAAAAAATGCCCTACCCTATTCTAAATTACTAAAGTTCAAAGCTCTTTTACCTTACCAGCCCTGAACAGGGCCCTTTGCGGGGCATGCCCCAAAGAATTCAGCTCTTTTGCCTGGAAAAAAAAACATACAATACCCCCCCCAACATTACAACCCACCACCCACATACCCCTAATCTAACCCAAACCCCCCTTAAATAAACCTAACACTAAGCCCCTGAAGATCTTCCTACCTTATCTTCACCCTGCCAGGTTCACCGATCCATCCTGAAGAGCTCCTCCGATGTCCTGATCCAAGCCCAAGCGGGGGGCTGAAGAGGTCCATGATCCGGCTGAAGTCTTCATCCAAGCGGGAGCTGAAGAGGTCCATGATCCGGATGAAGTCTTCATCCAAGCGGGAGCTGAAGAGGTCCATGATCCGGATGAAGTCTTCTATCAACGGCATCTTCAATCTTATTTCTTCCGGATCCATCTTGCAGACCTCCGACGCGGAACATCCTCTTCTCCCGACGCCTACTAGCCGAATGACGGTTCCTTTAAGGGACGTCATCCAAGATGGCGTCCCTCGAATTCCAATTGGCTGATAGGATTCTATCAGCCAATCGGAATTAAGGTAGGAATATTCTGATTGGCTGATGGAATCAGCCAATCAGAATCAAGTTCAATCCGATTGGCTGATCCAATCAGCCAATCAGATTGAGCTTGCATTCTATTGGCTGATCGGAACAGCCAATAGAATGCAAGCTCAATCTGATTGGCTGATTGGATCAGCCAATCGGATTGAACTTGATTCTGATTGGCTGATTCCATCAGCCAATCAGAATATTCCTACCTTAATTCCGATTGGCTGATAGAATCCTATCAGCCAATCGGAATTCGAGGGATGCCATCTTGGATGACGTCCCTTAAAGGAACCGTCATTCGGCTAGTAGGCATCGGGAGAAGAGGATGTTCCGCGTCGGAGGTCTGCAAGATGGATCCGGAAGAAAGAAGATTGAAGATGCCGTTGATAGAAGACTTCATCCGGATCATGGACCTCTTCAGCTCCCGCTTGGATGAAGACTTAATCCGGATCATGGACCTCTTCAGCTCCCGCTTGGATGAAGACTTCAGCCGGATCATGGACCTCTTCAGCCCCCCGCTTGGGCTTGGATCAGGACATCGGAGGAGCTCTTCAGGACGGATTGGTCAACCTGGTATGGTGAAGATAAGGTAGGAAGATCTTCAGGGGCTTAGTGTTAGGTTTATTTAAGGGGGGTTTGGGTTAGATTAGGGGTATGTGGGTGGTGGGTTGTAATGTTGGGGGGGGGTATTGTATGTTTTTTTTTACAGGCAAAAGAGCTGAATTCTTTGGGGCATGCCCCGCAAAGGGCCCTGTTCAGGGCTGGTAAGGTAAAAGAGCTTTGAACTTTAGTAATTTAGAATAGGGTAGGGCATTTTTTTATTTTGGGGGGCTTTGTTATTTTATTAGGGGGCTTAGAGTAGGTGTAATTAGTTTAAAATTGTTGTAATATTTTTCTTATGTTTGTAAATATTTTTTTATTTTTTGTAACTTAGTTCTTTTTTATTTTTTGTACTTTAGCTAGTTTATTTAATTGTATTTATTTGTAGGAATTGTATTTAATTAATTTATTGATAGTGTAGTGTTAGGTTAATTGTAGGTAATTGTAGGTAGTTTATTTAATTAATTTATTGATAGTGTAGTCTTAGGTTTAATTGTAACTTAGGTTAGGATTTATTTTACAGGTAATTTTGTAATTATTTTAACTATTTTAGCTATTAAATAGTTCTTAACTATTTAATAGCTATTGTACCTGGTTAAAATAAATACAAAGTTACCTGTAAAATAAATATAAATCCTAAAATAGCTATAATATAATTATAATTTATATTGTAGATATATTAGGATTTATTTTACAGGTAAGTATTTATCTTTAAATAGGAATAATTTATTTAATAAGAGTTAATTTCGTTAGATGTAAATTATATTTAATTTAGGGGGGTGTTAGTGTTAGGGTTAGACTTAGCTTTAGGGGTTAATACATTTATTAGAATAGCGGTGAGCTCCAGTTGGCAGATTAGGGGTTAATAATTGAAGTTAGGTGTCGGCGATGTTAGGGAGGGCAGATTAGGGGTTAATACTATTTATTATAGGGTTAGTGAGGCGGATTAGGGGTTAATAACTTTATTATAGTAGCGCTCAGGTCCGGTCGGCAGATTAGGGGTTAATAAGTGTAGGCAGGTGGAGGCGACATTTTGGAGGGCAGATTAGGGGTTAATAAATATAATATAGGGGTCGGCGATGTTAGGGCAGCAGATTAGGGGTACATAGGGATAATGTAAGTAGCGGCGGTTTACGGAGCGGCAGATTAGGGGTTAATAATAATATGCAGGGGTCAGCGATAGCGGGGGCGGCAGATTAGGGGTTAATAAGTGTAAGGTTAGGGGTGTTTAGACTCGGGGTACATGTTAGGGTGTTAGGTGCAGACGTAGGAAGTGTTTCCGCATAGCAATTAATGGGGCTGCGTTAGGAGCTGAACGCAGCTTTTTTGCAGGTGTTAGGTTTTTTTTCAGCTCAAACAGCCCCATAGTTTCCTATGGGAGAATCGTGCACGAGCACATTTTTGAGGCTGGCCGCTTGCGTAAGCAACTCTGGTATCGAGAGTTGAAGCTGCATTAAAAATGCTCTACACTCCTTTTTTGGAGCCTAACGCAGCCTTTATGTGGACTCTCAATACCAGAGTTATTTTTATGGTGCGGCCAGAAAAAAGCCGGCGTTAGTTTTTCGGGTCGTTACCGACAAAACTCCAAATCTAGTCGTTAGGGTTTATTTTTATTTTACAGGCAAGTTTGTATTTATTTTAACTAGGTAGAATAGTTATTAAATAGTTATTAACTATTTAATAACTACCTAGTTAAAACAAAGACAAATATACCTGTAAAATAAAACCTAACCTAAGTTACAATTACACCTAACACTACACTACAATTAAATTAATTAACTAAATTAAATACAATTAATTACAATTAAATATAATAATAATTATACACAGTACAAAAAACAAACAAACACTAAATTACAGAAAGTAATAAAGAAATTACAAGATTTTTAAACTAATTACCCCTAACAAAATAAAAAAGCCCCCCCCCCCCAAATAAAAAAGCCCTACCCTACACTAAATTACAAATAGCCCTTAAAAGGGCCTTTTGCGGGGCATTGCCCCAAAGTAATCAGCTCTTTTCCCTGATAAAAAAATTACAATCTCCCCCAACATTAAAACCCACCACCCAGTGGTTAGCCCTGATATATTCTGAGCAAGATTACCAGCACAAAACTCCTGTTCTCCTTTTTTAATTGTTTATTGTCTTAGGAGTATGCCAAAAAGTTAACCAAGTTTAATTAAAGGGTAGTGTGCTTTATTTCCCTACCTGCTTTAGACCATTTAAAGGCAGGATAGCAGTTTATTTTAACACGTATGCATACATCTCACCAGGGGGGTAAAGGTAAGGGCCACATATAATTGGGCACATAGTTTGAAACCAACCCTCTACCATCTTGTTCGTACTATTATATAGACCCAGGGGCAGGTGGTTACTAATGTATGTTTATAGCAATCTATGGCACAATTTATAGGATCATTTAACCATGTTCCGCATTAACCTATACTACAGTACAGCTAGTCCCACTTAAGTACCTATGGCATAAGGTGAGGTATAGAGGGATAAAGGTTAGTACTATGGGCACAACCAGACGATTCCCTAGCAAGCATCAGATATGGACATACAATGAACTAGCTTGGTCGTACCTAGCACATGTGTACACAAGACTCTGTCTGCTAAGGATAAATCTTGGGGTTGTTATTGTTGATAAATATTTGTTGTTTGAGCTACCTATACATAGCTGTGTTACTCTTTAAGCTGAGTAGGTATGTATCTTATCCCATTGCTCAGTCTGCAAATCTATAAGGTATGTAATCTTAGGCAGCTGTTTGGAATTTATAAAATTCCAATATCTACCAACTTCTGACCTATATAGCTCCTCATCAGTGTACCATAGAGAAATACCTGTTAGCCAGAGTATTGCTTTTGGTTCAGATAATGCCTTTACATATGTTGCTTGGGATCTTTTTTTAGAACGTACATACAGGCTACCGTCTATATCAGCAACCACAGTTTAAGCCCAAGTAATCTATTGAACAGAATTATATTAGTCACCCGTAAATTTATCACTGAAAATTAGCACCCTGTCCCCCTCTCTACGCAGCCCCCTCCAGGGCAATGACTTAATATGTACAAGTCCCCTGCTCCCTTTAATCCTGTTAACTTTTAAGTGTCACACTTTATCCTCCTATAGCTTTATGTAGACCATCGTAATAGTCCCACAAAAGCTAGCTTGAGTTTCAGGCTTTGTTCCTCAGATGTACATATTTTTAATGCCGGCACTCTATTCTTATCATATACTCTATATACCGATTTTACCATGTGTTACATAGACGCATGACTCTTAGTTTATGCTATTTAGTATATTTAACTAACCCCCCCCCACCACTTGAAATGTGCCCCCTAGTTAGGGAGGACTAACTAAGCGGTTTATCTTGCTTATACCGCACCCCTACTTAGCCTCTTATTCTCTTAACAGTAATTCTTCAACTACTAAGTTAATTTATTAGCACCACCTATAACAGCAACTCTTACATTATAGCAGATTGTTAACCTTATGTTCCCTACCTAGTTTGGCAAAATTGATCAGCACCACTTACAAGTGAAGCTTGAAATCTTAACCCTTTTAAGTTATGCCTATACTCTTCATCATACCATTCATACGGAACAAAACTTCCTTTGCTGAGAACCATACTGCCTTTATTTATCTAAAAAGGTGGATTGTTAATTCCTCAAGTAACAAGAGATATGTTGTAGTTCCATCAAACTCTATAATCCTTAAGAAAAATTAGGTTTTATTTGTATATGTTTTATTTTGTGGTTTATATTTGCTTGTTTATTATTACCTACCATGTCTCATCTGACTTGCAAGTTACAACTCTCACTCAATTATTTTTGAAACAAAGCATTGTATTATTGTATAATCACTGTTATGTCTTGATCTGACAATGTCTTGTACCCACATTTCTTTGTCAATATGTATAAAAACCTCAATAAAAAAAAAAATAAAAAAAAAAAAAAACCCACCACCCACACAACCAACCCTACTCTAAAACCCACCCAACCCCCCCTTAAAAAATCCTAACACTAACCCCCTGAAGATCACCCTACCATAAGACGTCTTCACCCAACCGGGCCAAAGTCCTCAATGAAGCCGGGAGAAGTCTTCATCAAACCGGGCAGAAGTGGTCCTCCAGATGGGCAGAAGTCTTCATCCATCCGGCATCTTCTATCTTCATCCATCCGGCGCGGAGCGGGTCCATCTTCAAGACATCGGACGCGCAGCATCCTCTTCTTTCCACGGCCGACGACTGAATGAAGGTTCCTTTAAATGATGTCATTCAAGATGGCGTCCCTTCAATTCTGATTGGCTGATAGAATTCTATCAGCCAATCAGAATTAAGGTAGAAAAAATCCTATTGGCTGATGCAATCAGCCAATAGGATTGAAGTTCAATCCTTTTGGCTGATCCAATCAGCCAATAGAATTGAGCTGGCATTATATTGGCTGTTCCAATCTGTCAATAGAATGCCAGTTCAATCCTATTGGCTGATTGCATCAGCCAATAGGGGGGCTTTTTTATTTTGTTAGGGGGATTAGAGTAGGTGTAATTAGTTTAAAAATCTTGTAATTTCTTTATTATTTTCTGTAGTTTAGTGGGGGGGGTTTTGTACTTTAGATAATTTTATTTAATTGTAATTAATTGTATTTAATTTAGGTAATTAATTTAATTGTAGTGTTAGGTGTAATTGTAACTTAGGTTAGGATTTATTTTACAGGTACATTTGTCTTTATTTTAACTAGGTAGTTATTAAATAGTTAATAACTCTTTAATAACTATTGTACCTAGTTAAAATAAATACAAAGTTGCCTGTAAAATAAAAATAAACCCTAAGCTAGATACAATATAACTATTAGTTATATTGTAGCTATCTTAGGGTTTATTTTATAGGTAAGTATTTAGTTTTAAATAGGAATAATTTAGTTAATTGTAGTAATTTTATTTAGATTTATTTTAATTATATTTAAGTTAGGTTGGGTTAGGGTTAGGGTTAGACTTAGGTTTAGGGGTTAATAACTTTATTATAGTGGCGGCGACATTGGGGACGGCAGATTAGGGGTTAATAAATGTAGGTAGGTGGCGGCGATGTTAGGGCCCGCAGATTAGGGGTTAATAATATTTAACTAATGTTTGCGATGCAGAAGTGTGGCGGTTTAGGAGTTAATAGATTTATCATAGTGGCGGCGGTGTCCGGTTCGGCAGATTAGTGGTTAATTTTTTTTTTAAGTGTTTGTGATGTGGGGGGGCCTTGGTTTAGTGGTTAATAGGTAGTTTATGGGTGTTAGTGTACTTTTTAGCACTTTATTTAAGAGTTTTATGCTACGGCGTTGTAGTGTAAAACTCTTAACTACTGACTTTAAAATGCGGTACCAGGCTTGACAGGAGAGGGTCTACTGCTCACTTTTGGTCAGACTGGTAATACCGGCGCTATGCAAGTCCCATTGAAAGTATAGGATACGCTATTGACGTAAGTGGATTTGCGGTATTTCCGAGTCTGGCCAAAAAAGTGAGTGGTACACCTGTACCTGCAAGACTCGTAATACCAGCAGGCGTTAAAAAGCAGCGTTGGGACAGGCCAACGCTGCTTTTTAAGCCTAACGCAAAACTCGTAATCTAGGCCAGCATTTTTTCTTGACCTTACATTTATATGGGAGACTGCTTTGCATGACTATAATAGTTAGACTAGGATACAGATTAGTTTTACAGAAAACAGACGACTCCAGTCAGATATCACTTGTTAGGAAATTCAGGTTTAGATATCTACTATAATGTGATTTCTAATAAAGACAATTATATCATTATTTCCATAAACGAGATACCAACTTTGTGTTATAGTTGATATATTTGTTATGTTTGAAAAATTTGTTAATACTGAACAGTAATAAAAAAAAACCTTAATAAAAATGATACTCTATGATGGACCCTCTGTTTTTTAGTAATAACATTTCTTATGGTGAAATCCAGCAGTCCAAGGCTGCTCTTCTAGAGGAACAGCCTGTGGTCAACACTGAAGATTCTCCAGTTTTACAATTTTTTTGTTGATGGCTATTTATTAAACATTCTCTATATGTTTATTATCAATTATGTGTTTCTCTAAAAAATAAAATGTTATTCTTTTCCAATTGCTGAATTTAACCCCCCCCCCTTTTGCATTTTTATCACATGAGGTCTTGTGCAACAATCATTTTTTCCATATATTGCAAGATGGTACAAAGTGACAAAATACTATATTTTTCCTTATTTATTTTAAGATTTTCAATTTTCTATTTTCAATTTGCAATTATTATAGAATAACAGATGTGCAGAATCCTAAATGTTGGTATTTTGGGAAGGTAAGTTGAAAATATTTGTTAATAATGTTTATTTAGGAAATACTGAATCTCATACTGTTGTTATCATGCACTCTGTGGAAACAAAAGTAATTATTTTACTCCATTTTACATTGTATAATTTTCCCTTATTTGAGTATTTCTGAAAGCTAAAGTTATTTTCTACAAGTTCTTAGTCAGCTAAAAAAAATATGTTTTATTTAGGTACTTTAGAAAAAAAAACAATGAAATGTATGTGTAAATCCACTAAGTGCAAAAATACTAAAAACTTTTTTAGCATAGTTGTGTGAAATGGATTAGCAGTGAAGATGTTGCATAACTTAATGTTTAATATGTGTGTAGCACATTGGCACTGCATTGCAAATAATCTCCATATTAATACATATTTCAGAAGCATTTTCTATATGTTTATTAAATAGTCAAAAATGTGCTTCTGTTCCACTCCAGATGAGAATACAGATAGTGAGCCAGACTCCTATCACTCCTCACATCCTCAACTGTAGTCATGGGAGTCCAGGGGAGGGATGGGAGATTCTGCCCATATTTTCAGCTTGGAAGCAGATGCAAGTCTGGCTTGGGTTACAGCGTCAGGGTGAACACTACCTCACTTCCAACCTTCTTAACCCAGGTAGCCTTTTACCCTGCTGGGTTTCACCCTATCCATGTACAGTCACTATTTGCCAGACTCTATGCGTTGACTCAGGGGTCAAGTCCTACAAAAAAAAGTGTGGGAACTCACCAAGACTTCCACCCCCTCACAATTAATATTGTTTTATATATATACACAAAAACACACATACACTGTATTTATATGTATATAATCTATACACTTTGGTTAATGAAAGCAAATTAAACCCAATAAAGGGTTAAATGGTTGCATTTGGGCCTGAGAATCCTCCTCGACTGCCCAAATTAAGGTGAAAAAGTCCTATTTCTGCTGAAGGGGGCTAAATAACCCCAGAGCAAGCCACACAGAAATGTAAGCACCATGTGTTTTACACAGTGCGGGGTGATCACACAGCAGAACCGCTGACAGGCTTGCATTTACTGTATTGTAGGAAGTACTACTGCCCATTACTAGAGGCTCTCACTATCCCTCTAATCAGACTGTGCTCCAACTCCTCCCACCAGCAGCACTGTTTACTGAAGCGTTTCTGTCCTCTTTCCAGGAGGAACTTAGTTCCTTTTGCGAAAATGGTGCAGCAACCATTCCATTCCCGCTCGACTTGACCCCTGTGTTGACTGCATATAGCATGTAGGGTCTTAACTTGCATTGTTGGCTCTTCCAATTCTCATCTGTTGAGCCTGTTTCAACAGGGGTGGACAAAAACACTGTGCTTTACTTTTTGCATATACTTAGCTGAAGATCTGGTGTATAAACAAACGTTATGCTCATTGAAAGCTTATAAATTATAAGCAGTATTGCTAACAGTGAGAAAGTCCTTCATCCTTAAACCACATGTATGACCTTTGCAGTTGTGACCTGTATAGGTAGCAAGTAGTTTCTATAGACTCTGGGGTATTTTTGTTTTCTTAAGTTCTAAGTTGTATTGCAGGGTATTGTTTAGTGTAAGCAACTTGGAAATTGAAGATGCA
The DNA here is from genome assembly GCF_027579735.1 of Bombina bombina. NCBI lineage: Eukaryota > Metazoa > Chordata > Amphibia > Anura > Bombinatoridae > Bombina > Bombina bombina. Next base: position 1,181,439,119 of record NC_069501.1, on the reverse strand, counting down.
ATAGCTTGCAGTAAAATATGTTTTACTGCCAACACCTGCCAATTTATACACAAACTCTTCATTATAACAGGGAAATAGATCTTAGAATGAAAATATATGAATTGATTATTAATAATGATGATAATAATACATGTTCAGTGGTTTAAGAAGGTGTAATTTAGTATTTAGCTATTTGCTAACTTTATATACTGATTGAAGCCTCAACTTGATCTTTTAGCTCAGAGTTGGCAGGTGAAAGTGATACTAAAGTCAAATTTAAACTTTCATGATTCAGATAGAACATATTTTAAACCACATTCCAATTTACATCTATTATCAGTTTGCTCCATTCTCTTGATATTCCTTGTTGAAGAGCAGCATGCACTACTGGCAGCAAGCTGTACACATTGAATGAGCCAAAGACAGGATTCATATATGTGCAGCCATCAGTTATTACATACCTCTCAATAGTGATATGCTTCAACAAAGGATACCAAAAAAACTAGGCAAATTTGATAATATAAGTTGTTTAAATTTGCAGGCTCTATCTGAATCAGGGAAGTTTACTTTTGACTTTGCTCTACTTTTTAAACAACCCTGGTCTGATTAGACTGGAGTGATTGAGAACATCTGCTCTTGTGCAATTGGTTGTCTGAAAGCAGGAGCAGGATTGCGCAAGAAAGCTCTTGTGCAATCTTACATTTCACCCAGCAATGCTGCATCGTAGGGGGCTATTTTGGGCTGAAGGGTTTCTTAAATATACCTTATATTGTCTGCTGAAAGAAATTATGTAATCAAGGAGGCTTTAGACATTATTTTCTATACTTTTGTTGGCATTGCTCTTGCACATTTCCCTGCAAGTTTCCTTTCCTAACCTGGATGTTCCTTTTATCTGCTTACCTCCCGTTCTCTATTCTTTTTGGTGTTGTCACCTTTTAGACCTATAGGTGTAGACATCCTCCTCCTGTTGCTATGGCCAGTGTGGTAAAACATAGGGACTTTTATCGGCAAGTTGTACATAAATGCAAGCAGTTATTCTGCACACACTACGGTACATCATTAAAGTTAATAAACATTAATTAAAACCTACTGACCTATATTTTCTCCAAATTGAAGTTTCATAACGCTCTAAAAGTTATATCTTTTATTCACCGATGATGTCACGTTATCCTGCCCACTATTTTCAGCACTGAGTGTTCAAAATACTTAAACCAATAACTTTGTGTTTAAAGCGCCATTTTGAAACCTAGGTATTGTAAACGGATTGGTACAGAGCAAAGGATACCCACGGAGTGGGTTTGGAAAACAATTAAATTTGCAGACAAGATTTCTGATATACGGTAGAGATATGTTAATGAAATGCTATTGATAAAAAGAGTATTTGGGGTAGTTAGTTAGTAAGAGGCATAGAAAATATTTACTTACAGTGGCCCTTTAATCCATAATATAGTTAGGGGTATATTTATCAATGTGCGAGCCGACATGATATGAAGTAGCGTATAATGTCCGATACACATTGCTGCACATCAATAAATGCAGACAGCATACGCTGTCTTGTGAACTGCTAGCGCAATGCCGCCTCCTGCAGATTCGTGGCCAATTGGCCACTAGCAGGGGGTGTCAATCAACCCGATCATATTCGATCGGGTTGATTTCTGTCTCAGCAGGTGGACAAGTTATGGAGCAGTGGTCTTTAGACCATTGCTTCATAACTTCTGTTTCCAGGCTCGCCGGAAACAAGGGGCCTCAAGCTCTATACGTAGCTTGATAAATATGTCCCATAGTATCCATTATTCTACTAATTGAACATTTATTTTATTTAATATGAAAAGTTGAGGAGGGAATATATATGTGTATATATGTAATACATATAATTATAACTGTATTTGCATGTGTGAATTGTACAAGAGTGAATAGCACTAGTAACAGTTTATATTGTTCATTACAATACATGAGGGCACTTTGAGATTAGAGCATTGTTTAGAATATGCTAACTAGACGTGTATGTACAGCATTAAAAAAATTGGCTTGCCCGAATCTTTCATGATAATATTTGGGAAATTAGTTTCCCCCTAAATATTCATCTGCTACACTATTTGGTATTAATTTAGTTTTAAACAAAAAGAAAACTAAATATTTGTGGAACAGTTTTTCTATAACATGAAATTAATATTGAATAGTGCAGCAGACAAATATTCGGGGGAAACAAATTTCCCCAAATATTCATCATGAAAAATTCAGACGAACCAGGCTGCGCTAATAAGAGGATTAACAGGAGCGAAGCTACTGTCGGTGCAGCCGGGGCAGTAGCACCATGGGTCAGTGGGGGTCCATCAAGCAACACAGCAGCAGTCTGCTGTGTATGGCTAGCATTTATTTTCAACTGGACGTTTTACTCAAAACCCAAATGGGAAATGAGCGGGCCAGGCAAAGTTAATGTAGCTGCCACCCATCGTCCAGTTAGAGTGATCCCCACTGTGACACTGTGCTGAGGTCTGAGTTATTTTTCCTGCTGTAATTTCCTTCTTGGTTCTCAGTGCGTGGGGTTACATATTAGAAACTCAAGCAGCGCCTGCTCACTATCAGCTGTCAGAGGGCTGTCAGTGCTGCGGAGGAGGGGCGTCTTTGCTGAAGAGAGGCCTCAAAGTAAGAGGGATAAAGAAGGGAAGCTGTGCAGAATGTCATCTTTAGGCTGTGAGTGAGCCACAATGCAGTTTCTTGTTAAAGTTTTTTTATTTCATTTTAAGTAATAAATGGCTAGATTACGAGTTTTGCGTTATGAGCGGCTCGCTGCTAACTTGCAAGTTATTTCCACTGCTCACCTCCCTATAGTGATGCTATTACAGGTTTGCAAAACCCGGCGTTAGCAGGCAATATTGCAGCGTTGAGCTCCATACCGCACACAAATACCAGTGCTGCTGTGAGCTGGTTTTACGTGCTCGTGCACAACTTCCCAATACACATCAATGGGGAGAGCCAGGTAAAAAAAAAGCCTAACACCTGCAATAAAGGAGCGTAAAGCTCCGTAACGCAGCTCCATTGATTCCTATGGGGAAACAAAATGTATGTTTACACCTAACACCCTAACATAAACCCCAAGTCTAAACACCCCTAATCTGCCGCCCCCGACATCACCAACACCTACAGTACACTTATTAACCCCTAATCTGCCACCCCCGACATCGCCAACACCTACAGTACACTTATTAACCCCTAATCTGCCACCCCGACATCGCTGCCACCTACATTACACTTATTAACCCCTAATCTGCCGCCCCCGACATTGCCACCACCTACATACACTTATTAACCCCTAATCTGCTGCCCCCGACATTGCCGCCACCTACATTACACTTATTAACCCCTAATCTGCCTCCCCTAACATCGTCGCCACTTACCTACACTTATTAACCCATAATCTGCCGCCCCCAATGTCGTTGCTACCTACATTACACTTATTAAGCCCTAATCTTGCGCCCCAATGTCACCGCCACCTACCTACATTTATTAACCCCTAATCTGCCACCCCAAATGTTGCCACCACCTATCTACACTTATTAACCCCTAATCTGCCGCCCCCAATGTCATTGCTACCTACATTACACTTATTAACCCCTAATCTTCCGCCCCTAACGTCGCCGCCACTATACTAAAGTTATTAACCCTTAAACCTAACCATAAGTCTAACCCTAACCCTAACACCCACTAACATAATTAAAATAAATCTAAATAAAAATTACAATTAATACCTAAATAATTCCTATTTAAAACTAAATACTTAGCTGTAAAATAAAGCTTAAGCTAGCTACAATATAACTAATAGTTACATTGTAGCTATCTTAGGTTTTATTTTTATTTCACAGCTAAATTTGTATTTATTTTAACTAGGTAGACTAGTTATTAAATAGTTATTAACTATTTACTAACTACCTAGCAAAAATAAATACAAATGTACCTGTAAAATAAAACCTAACCTGTCTTACACTAACACCTAACACTACAATTAAATACATTACATTAATTAAATACAATTAACTAAATTACAGAAAAAACAAAAACACTAAATTACACAAAATAAAAAAGAAATTATCAAATATATAAACTAATTACACCTAATCTAATAGCCCTATCAAAATAAAAAAGTCCCCCCAAAATAAAAAAAAACCTAGCCTAAACTAAACTGTCAATAGCCCTTAAAAGGGCCTTTTGCCGGGCATTGCCCCAAAGAAATAAGCTCTTTTACCTGTAAAAAAAATTACAAACAACCCCCCCCACACCACCCACACAACCAAACCCCCCAAATAAAATCCTATCCAAAAAACCTAAGCTCTTTTTCAGCCCAAACCCTAAGCTAAAAATAAAACCCACCCAATAAACCCTTAATAAAACCTAACACTAACCCCCGAAGATCCACTTACAGTTTTTAAAGACCGGACATCCATCCTCAACGAAGCCGGGAGAAGTCTTCATCCAAGCGGGCAGAAGTCCTCAACGAAGCCGGGAGAAGTCTTCATCCAAGCAGCAAGAAGTGGTCCTCCAGGCAGGCAGAAGTCTTCATCCAGACGACATCTTCTATCTTCATCCTTCCGACGCACGGAGCATCCTCTTCATACGGTTCCTTTAAATGACATCATCCAAGATGGCGTCCCTTGAATTCCGATTGGCTGAAAGAATCAGCCAATCGGAATTAAAGGTGAAAAAATCCTATTGGCTGATGCAATAAGCCAATAGGCTTGAGCTTCAATCCTATTGGCTGATCCAATCAGCCAATAGGATTGAGCTCACATTCTATTGGCTGATTGGATCAGCCAATCAGAATTCAAGGGACTCCATCTTGGATGATGTCATTTAAAGGAACCTTCAGTGTACGGCTGGGACCGTATGAAGAGGATGCTCCGCGCCGGATGTCTTGAAGATGGAGCCGCTCCACATCGGAAGGATGAAGATAGAAGATGCCGTCTGGATGAAGACTTCGGCCCACTTGGAGGACCACTTCTTGCCGCTTGGATGAAGACTTCTCCCGGCTTCGTTGAGGATGGATATTTGGTCTTCAAAAACTGTAAGTGGATCTTCGGGGGTTAGTGTTAGGTTTTTTAAGGGTTTATTGGGTGGGTTTTATTTTTAGCTTAGGGTTTGGGCTGAAAAAGAGCTAAATGCTCTTTTAAGGGCAATGCCAATCCAAATGCCCTTTTCAGGGCAATGAGGAGCTTAGGTTTTTTAGATAGGATTTTATTTGGGGGGTTTGGTTGTTTGTATTTTTTTTTACAGGTAAAAGAGCTGATTTCTTTGGGGCAATGCCCCGCAAAAGGCCCTTTTAAGGGCTATTGGCAGTTTAGTTTAGGCTAGGGTTTTTTTTATTTTGGGGGGGCTTTTTTATTTTGATAGGGCTATTAGATTAGGTGTAATTAGTTTAAATATTTGATAATTTCTTTTTTATTTTGTGTAATTTAGTGTTTATTTATTTTTTGTAATTTAGTTAAGTGTATTTAATTAATGTAATTTATTTAATTGTAGTGTAAGGTTAGGTGTTAATGTAGGAGAGGTTAGGTTTTATTTTACAGGTACATTTGTATTTATTTTAGCTAGGTAGTTAGTAAATAGTTAATAACTATTTAATAACTAGTCTACCTAGTTAAAATAAATACAAACTTAGCTGTGAAATAAAAATAAAACCTAAGATAGATACAATGTAACTATTAGTTATATTGTAGCTAGCTTAGGTTTTATTTTATATGTAAAATTTGAGGATTTAGTTTTTAATAGGAATTATTTAGGTATTAATTGTAAGTTTATTTAGATTTATTTTAATTATGTTAAAGTTAGTGGGTGTTAGGGTTAGACTTAGGGTTAGGTTTAGGGGTTAATAACTTTAGTATAGTGGTGGCGATTTTTGGGGCAGCAGATTAGGGGTTATTAACAGTACTGTAAGTTGCTGCGATGTTAGGGATACCAGATTAGGGGTTAATAATATTTAAATAGTGTTTGCGATGCGGGAGTACGGCGGTTTAGGGGTTACTATGTTTATTATAGTGACGGCGATGTCGGGAGCGGTAGATTAGGGGTTATTCATTTTATTTTAGTGTTTGCAATGCGGGAGGGCCTCGGTTTAGGCGTTAATAGGTAGTTTATGGGTGTTAGTGTACTTTTTAACACTTTAGTTATGAGTTTTATGTTACGGATTTGTAACATAAAAGTCATAACTACTGACTTTCAGTTTACGGTACGGATCTTGTAGTTATGGGCTGTACCGCTCACTTTTTGGCCGGACAGACAAATTCGTAATACCGGCACTGTGGAAGTCCTATTGAAAAAGGACTTTTTGAAAGCTGCGGTAGTTACGTTGTGTTACGGCCAAAAAAGTGTGCGGTACAGATATATCTGTAAGACTCGTAATACCAGCGGTAGTGAAAAAGCAGCGTTATGAAGCTTTTTCACTCATAACGCAAAACTCGTAATCTAGCCGAAACAGATTAAGTGAAAGAGGACTGAAATGCACTTTCTAGCAGATATTCAGCCCTCTCTGACTGTCAAGGAGCTTAAACAGATTGTTTAAAAACTTTTGTTTATCTTCTTTACAGTTTACTCCTTTAAACTGTTAAAAACAAATATTGAATAGCCTGTGTACACTTGTTGGCATTATTAATTTCTAAATATTCCAGTTAAAATGATGTACAATATATTTTCCATATATTGCTGCATGTGTGTGTATGTATATATATATATATATATATATATATATATATATACAGTATATATAAAAGGATTATATATATATAATCCTACTTGCTTCTGGGAGCATTCCTGAAATCCGCAGTGTCACAAGACCACTTCCACTACATCAGTCACCTCTGCAACCAGATGCTGTCAGTCAGTGTCTGAGGATAATTAAAAGCAAAATTTAATCTAAAGGGTTGGTCAACACCAGAATTTTTGTTGTTTTGAAAGAAAGATAACACCTTAATTACCCATTCTCCAGTTTTGCATAACCAACACAGTTATAATAATACACATTTTACCTCTGTAATTACTTTGGATCTAAGCCTCTACAGACTGCCCCCTTATTTCAGTTATTTTGACAGCCTTGCAGTTTACCCAGTCAGTGCTCACTCATCGGTAAATTCACGTGCATGAGCTCAATGTTATCTATATGAAACACATGAACTAACGCCCTCTAGTGGTGAAAAACTGTCAAAATGTATTTAGATTAGAGGTGGTCTTCAAGGTCTAAGAAATTAGCATATAAACCTCCTAGGTTTAGCTTTCAACTAAGAACAACAAGAGAACAAAAGCAAATTGGAAAGTTATTTAAAATGACATGCCCTATTTGAATTATGAAAGTTTTTTTGGGACTTGACTGTCCCTTTAACTTAATGCTGCACATATGTCATCTATATTATCTGAAATAAAATAAATACATAGAATATTACCACATTAGATACTCTGGCCTGGACAATAATTAATGTATGGAAATAATGCATTAAATCATTATTGTGATCAAAGAGCAAAGAATAATATTACTTTCACATATAAATCACCTACAGCACAGTTTACATATATTGGACTACACTATCAAGTCAAAAAATATTAATGCATTTCTTTTGTTGCTAAGCTATCCAGCTAAAAAAAATACTATTGAATCTACACTTAACATTTTTACTTGCTCCATATATTATCATACTATTCATCAAGAATACCTATCACAAATTTTTTACTATTTCTCCAATAAATGTCTATATTTATTATTACCTTTACCAAAAACAGTGCCAATCCAGATGTGTATTTAAACCCCTGGGCACCATAGTGCCCAGAGTGAATATCCACCTTAACTCGTACTGTAGCAACAATTTAGCCCTATTTCCTCCTCTACTCAGTGGTGAAATGTGATCAATGATGATATATTTTAAGCCAGTAACTTTGAAATTGGCTTGAGCAAAATGCCTAGCTTCTGGCAGTTTGGAAATACCTTTCTCCAGTGCTGCCTGATTGGTTGCTCTATGATTAGCCATCAGAGTCCTTAGGTTGTCCACAGTATTTCCCACATAAAATGTCCGTAGATAGAATGTAACATGTAAACTATAAAATTAGTGATGCAAGCAACTTGTTTCTGATCGAATAAGGAAGGCTAAAGTATTTCCTAGTGGACAAACACAAGAAGTGCAGCCCATACATTGGTAACATCCAGGTTTTAGTTTCATCCATGTGGAGGAAATAGAGCATTGTCTTTGATCTGCTTTCACCAACTGGTCACAGAGAGATTTTGCTCTCCAATAACCGGCCCTAGGAGGTTGCTGATCTTTAAAAGGCTAACTAATATCTGATTGCATTATAGGCCAGTATGTATGCAAAGCTGTCACGAGAATTCCTTTTCCAGATGTAAATGTTGTGGTAAATGTCTCCTTGTTTTTCCCTCTTTGATTTCCTTAATAGATGTTTGGCTAATTATTGACAAAAAAAGAGAAGTGCTAAGAAAGCTGAAAGATTCTCCTATGCAAATAGTTTAATATATGTTGAAACCACTAGTAATGTAATCTTGTGAAATGTAATAAAACAATGAAATAATATTTAGGCATAAAATAGATTAAACAATTTTAAGAGGTGATGCCGGCATCAAATTGATATACAGGGTACTATCTCAGATAATTCATAAAATATAATCTAAAATAATTACATATATATTAGCTTGTAATATGAAATCAGTGAAGCACTACTGAAAAAGGCCTATACAATTTAGTATGATACAGTACAATAAAGCAAAGAGTAATACAAATCGGTTCTAATGCAACATACTGTATATTGTAATATGTATCGTTGCAAACGATAAGGACAGAGTTCGTGGGAACGAAGTAGTGGAAGGGTTTTTAGCAGTAGTATACTGTGTCCCACGGTTTAGACAATGTCTCTTAGGTTGTGTAAAAAAAGACTTAAATACCACATGTGACTCGTTTTTTCGTGTATGGTATTAGAGTTTAAAGGTGTGTAATCGCTCAAGCAGCTTCTATGTTGAGTTTTTAGGCAACACAGTCTTGGTATAATATGTGTATCTTGCAGAAGCTTTTAACTCACTGTGACTCCATTTGAAGAGCAGGTATATCCCAATGGTAAGGTTTTAATACTTGCTTCCGTAACAGGTTCTGTTTGCAGGGGTTGTGCTTTTGTTTGTATGCTCCAGAAATCCGTGGAGTGTGAAACACAAATTCAGGGACTTTAAAACAAATTGAAGAGGTATTGACAGATTCTGGGGCAGGGATTACACATATAGAGTACACTTGTGTGCTACAAAGTGACTCAATGCACCTGTCCTACTGCCAGTCCTCTTAGACAATATAAGAGGTAAACATAATGGCCTCTATTTATCAAGTTGTCAACCGCAAATACGTTGGAATTCTGCAGCTGATTCGCCATAGTTATCAAGCCCTACAGACCGGCAAAAGTAGAATTTTGTGATGTAACATACGATCCGCCGGACTCAGTCCATCACAGATCGATGCTTATGTCACTACAGATGTTCCGAACCCAAGTTCGGCACAATCTGACTACTTTTGCTAGTTATCAAAGAACAACCAGGTACACTCGCCACTATTCCGGCCCAGCGTACCTGGTTTTCAATCCACCACGGCGGATCCCATAGGAATCAATGGGAGTCTGAAAGCAGCGAAAGTTCATGTTGCTGCCCGATATCCCATTGATTCCTATGGGAAGTGTCTGCACCTAACACCCTATCATGTACCCCGAGTCTAAACACCCCTAATCTGCCCCCCCCTACACCGCCGCCAGCTACATTATACTTATTAACCCCTAAACCGCCGCTCCCGGACCCCGCCACCACCTACATTATACGTATTAACCCCTAAACCGCCGCCACCTACATTATACGTATTAACCCCTAAACCGCCGCTCCTGGATCCCGCCACAACTAAATTAAATGTTTAACCCCTAAACCGCCACTCCCGGACCCCGCCGCCACCTGCATTATACCTATTAACCCCTAATCACCCCCCCTACACCGCCGCCACCTACATAAAGTTATTAACCCCTATCCTACAGATCCCGGACCCCGCCGTAACTAAATTAAATGTTTAACCCCTAAACCGTCGCTCCTGGACCCCGCCGCTACCTACATTACATTTATTAACCCCTAATATGCCCCCCCTACACTGCCGCCACCTACATTATATCTATTAACCCCTAAACCTGAGTCTAACCCTAACATCCCCCTAACTTAAATATTATTTAAATTAATCTAAATAAATATTCCTATAATTAAATAAATTATTTCTATTTAAAACTAAACACTTACCTATAAAATAAACCCTAAGATAGCTACAATATAACTAATGATTACATTATATTTGTATTTATTTTAACTAGGTACAATAGTTATTAAATAGTTATTAACTATTTAATAGCTACCTAGTTAAAATAAAGAGAAATGTACCTGTAAAATAAATCCTAACCTAAGTTACAATTACACCTAACACTACACTACAATTAAATAAATTAAATTATTTAAATACAATTACCTACAATTAAATAAAATTACCCGTATTGTGCCGCATATAGGCCGCACCTGAATATAGGCCGCACCCTTAATGTTTGGTGCCATTTTGAAGAAATTTAATTTTTAAAGAAAATATCTTCACACCTACAATACTCATAATGCAATAAAGTTCCCAAAAAGGGAGGCCCTTAAATGCACATTAAACCAACAAACACTGTGTGTATAATGGCTTAACAAGTCAGCCTATCATGCGCCCATAGATAAAATACCAAAAGCTAAATTAACCAAAAGCTAAGTTAACACACTTACCCACAAGCAACTTCTGTCTAACACCCAGTGCTGGATGTGTGGCTAACCGGACAACCTGGTCCCCTACGATTGTGTAATCCCCTTGAATGTAGCTGGGAGCGCTTCCTTCAGCAATAACTGACACCTCCATATTCGTTCTTCAGGTTACTTGGACTTCCGCACCAGGGAATGACATCATCACTCAGCGGCCAATTCAGTGGGGTAGCGGTAGTGGATCACGGTTGCATTAAGGGTAGAAACGAGTGCTCACTCCTAAAGGCCAAGTCTGGATTCAAATGAAAAATTGCAAGGGGAGCACTCACTTGTTGTAAAACGTCACTTTTATTTCGCCAATTTAAAAACTGCTTACACAACAGTCCATAAAACAAGCATCATAGAAGCCCAATCAATACAGATAGCTGCTATCTGCATCGATTGGGCTTCTACGATGCTTGTTTTATGGACTGTTGTGTAAGCAGTTTTTACTTTGGCAAAATAAAAGTGACGTTTTACAACAAGTGAGTGCTCCCTTTGCAGTTTTTCATTTGAATACAATACCCATAAGGCCACAAGGTGCACCAGAAATTCGGCAGCACTGCGCATGTGTGATATTGCCGATAAGCACCCGAATATAGGCTGCAGCCCGCATATAGGCCGCACTGCAAATTTAAAGGTACAAATCAAGGGAAAAAAGTGCGGCCTATATGCGGAACAATACGGTATATACTAAATTACAAATAGCCCTTAAAAGGGCTTATTGCGGGGCATTGCCCCAAAGTAATCAGCTCTTTTACCTGTAAAAAAAGAAATACACCCCCCACATTAAAACCCACCACCCACACACCCAACCCTACTCTAAAACCCACCCAAACCCCCCTTAAAAAAACCTAACACTAACCCCCTGAAGATCACCCTACCTTGAGCCGTCTTTACCCAGCCGGGCCTAAGTCCTCAACGAATCCGGGCGAAGCGGTACTCCAGATGGGCAGAAGTCTTCATCCAATCCGGCCAGAAGAGGTCCTCCAGATGGGCAGAAGTCTTCATCCAGGTGGCATCTTCTATCTTCTTCCATCCGACGAGGAGCGGCTCCATCTTGAAGACATCTGACGTGGAGCATCCATCGATCCCGACGACTGAACGACGAATGACGGTTCCTTTAAATGACATCATCCAAGATGGCGTCCCTTGGATTCCGATTGGCTGATAGATTCTATCAGCCAATCGGAATTAAGGAAGGAAAAATCCAATCAGCCAATAGGATTGACCTCGCATTCTATTGGCTGTTCCGATCAGCCAATCGGATTGAACTTCAATCCAATTGGCTGATTGCATCAGCCAATCGGATTTTTTTTCCTACCTTTATTCTGATTGGCTGATAGAATTCTATCAGCCAATCGGAATTCAAGGGACACTATCTTGGATGACGTCATTTAAAGGAACCGTCATTCGTTGTTTAGTCATCGGGATCGATGGATGCTCCGTGTCGGATGTCTTCAAGATGGAGCCTCCTGGATGAAGACTTCTGCCCATCTGGAGGACCTCTTCTGGCCGGATTGGATGAAGACTTCTGCCCATCTGGAGGACCACTTCTCCCGGATTCGTTGAGGACTTAGGCCCGGCTGGGTGAAGACGGCTCAAGGTAGGGTGATTTTCAGGGGGTGAGTGTTAGGTTTTTTTCAGGGGGGTTTGGGTGGGTTTTAGAGTAGGGTTGGGTGTGTGGGTGGTGGGTTTTAATGTTGGGGGGTGTATTTCTTTTTTTACAGGTAAAAGAGCTGATTACTTTTGGGCAATGCCCCGCAAAAAGCCCTTTTAAGGGCTATTTGTAATTTAGTATAGGGTAGGGAATTTTATTAATTTGGGGGGATTTTTTATTTTATTAGGGGCTTAGATTAGGTGTAATTAGTTTAAAATTCTTGTAATTTTTTATTTTCTGTAATTTAGTGTTTGTTTTTTTTGTACTTTAGTTAATTTTAGTTAATTTTATTTAATTGTAGGTAATTGTATTTAATTAATTTAATTTATTTAATTGTAGTATAGTGTTAGGTGTAATTGTAACTTAGGTTAGGATTGATTTTACAAATAAATTTGTCTTTTAGCTAGGTAGTTATTAAATAGTTAATAACTATTTAATAACTATTGTACCTAGTTAAAATAAATACAAAGTTGCCTGTAAAATAAAAATAAACCCTAAAATAGCTACAATGTAATTATTAGTTATATTGTAGCTATCTTAGGGTTTATTTTACAGGTAAGTATTTAGTTTTAAATAGGAATAATTTATTTAATTATAGGAATATTTATTTAGATTAAGTTAGGGGGTGTTAGGAATAGGGTTAGACTTAGGTTTAGGGGTTAATTAATTTACTATAGTGGCGGCGGTGTAGGGGCGGGCAGATTAGGGGTTAATAAATGTAATGTAGGTGGCGGTGGGCTCCGGGAGCGGCGGTTTAGGGGTTAAACATTTTATTTAGTTGCGGTGGGGTCCGGGATCAGCAGGATAGGGGTTAATAACTTTATGTAGGTGGCGGGAGTGTAGGGGGGGCAGATTAGGGGTTAATAGGTATAATGTAGATGGCGGCAGGGTCTGGGAGCTGCGGTTTAGGGGTTAATATATTTATTATAGTTGCAGCGGGGGCGGGGTCTGGGAGCGGCAGTTTAGGGGTTAATACGTTTATTTAGTTGTGGGGGGCTCCGTGAGCGATGGTATAGGGGGTAAACAGAATAGCATAGTGTGGGTGCTTAGTGACAGTATAGCAAGAAAGCTGTGAATAAGCCGATGAGCAGCGAGATCGATGACTGTCAGTTAACAACAGTCTTGGTGCGTGGCTTTTTGACAGCTTTCTTGATAAATTTGGCGAACGTATTCAGGTCTGCGGCGACGATGTTAGGCGATCTTAGGTGAGCGTATTGGTGCCGGTGAATGCTAGAAAGTAGACAGCTTGATAAATAGAGGCCAATGTGAGCAGATCTACGCGTTTCAGCCGTACCAGCCTTTATCAAGATGATCATTACATTTACACGATTACATTACTAGTGGTTTCAAGTTCAACACACACTAAACTATTTGCATAGGAGATCTCTTTCAGCTTTTTTAGCGCTTCTCTTTTTTTGTCTATAATTGTTTTTTTGGGGGTTATCAGCATTAGAGGACTGTTAACCATATAGAGATTAGCCAACAAGAGAGAGAGATCCTTCTAGTGTTGTATCTCAAATTATTTCTCTTTTCTTTACAGTTGGCTAATTGCCCTCTGCAATCTTTAAAAAAAATGTTTTATATAGTCACGTCCGTACCATTATTCTATCTCCTCAAGTTGTGTCTCCCTCCTAATTGCCTCTTAATTATTGTGTATTTCCTCTTCATCTGGGATATAGGCAGTGCCCTTTTAAGGGCCGGGAGATAGAAACAAAGAAAAATATATTTTGATGGCAGAACCATAGGCCCAGCAAGTCTGATGATATTTCCTAAAAGTATAAACTAGTTTGTAGGATAGCCTTACACTTATCCCAGGCATTCTTAAAGTCCCCCACCGTGTTTGTCATTACCACCTCTTGTGAAATAAAAGATATAAGTTAAACACAATCAGTGTATATTCACAAAAATAATATAATTAAATTGAAAAAACTATTTTAAAATAAACTGTGCCCATAAAGTCTAACGCCTAGATTTAGAGTTCTGCGTTAGCCGTCAAAACCAGCGTTAAGGGTTCCTAATGCTGGTTTTGGCCTACCGCTGGTATTTAGAGTCAGTCAGGAAAGGGTCTAACGCTCACTTTCCAGCCGCGACTTTTCCATACCACAGATCCCCCTATGCCAATTGCGTATCCTATCTTTTCAATGGGATCTTTCTAATGCCGGTATTTAAAGCTCTTAACTACAGTGCTCTAAAGTACACTAACACCCATAAAATACCTATGTACCCCTAAACCAAGGACCCCCACGTAGCCGCCACTCTATTAAATTTTTTCAACCCCTAATTTGCCGACCGCACACCGCCGCCACCTACATTATCCCTATGTACCCCTAATCTGCTGCCCCTAACACCGCCGACACCTACATAATATTTATTAACCCCTAATCTGCCCCCCCCCCACGTCGCCGCTACCTACCTACACTTATTAACCCCTAATCTGCCGACCGGACCTCACTGCTACTCTAATAAATGTATTAACCCCTAAAGCTAAGTCTAACCCTAACACTAACACCCCCCTAAGTTTAATATAATTTTTATCTAACGAAATAAAATAATTCTTATTAAATAAATAATTCCTATTTAAAGCTAAATACTTACCAGTAAAATAAACCCTAATATAGCTACAATATAAGTAATAATTATATTGTAGCTATTTTAGGATTTATATTTATTTTACAGGCAACTTTGTATTTATTTTAACTAGGTACAATAGCTATTAAATAGTTAATAACTATTTAATAGCTACCTAGCTAAAAGAAATACAAAAGTACCTGTAAAATAAATCCTAACCTAAGTTACAATTAAACCTAACACTACACTATCAAATTAAATACAAATACCTACAAATAAATACAAATAAATACATGTACAGCTTGCCAAATGTTTGCATCACTGGAGCAGCCGCTTCTGGGATTATATGTTTGTGGCAAGTGTGAGCATATTGTCTCTTTAGAAACTCGTATTGGGGATCTGGAGGAACGAATTGCAACTCTACATGAAATTCAGACACTTGAAAGGGAAATGGATAGAACTGAGCTGGTTGTTAATGGTTCCAGCAGTGGGAATGGGGAGGATTCAGATGAGGAGACTCCAGGATGTAGCTGGGTCACAGTTAGAGGGCGAAGTAAAGGTAAGCGGAAGAGACAGGCCAGTTCTGAGCTGGTACACCCCAATAGATTTGCCAGATTAAGTGAAGATGTTGGGGATATCAGTTCAGGGGTGGCAGTGTCAGAGAGGGCTGTGTTGCCTAGTATAGTGAACAGTCCTTTAGCTGTAAAAAAGAGGAGCATACTATGGTGGGCAGTCCTTCAGTCATGGAAGAGGGGCATACAAGTCAGGGCCAGAGGCAGATGTTGGTGGTAGGAGACTCTATTATAAGGAAGGTTGATAGGGTAATTTGTCATCCAGACCCTTTACATAGAACAGTTTGCTGTCTTCCAGGGGCTCATGTTAGGCATATTGTGGAGCGTATTGATAGATTGTTAGAGGGATGTGGGTCTGATCCTGCAGTCATGGTGCATATTGGTACTAATGAAGTAATCAGTGGGAGATGGAGAGTCCTAAAAAATGACTTCAGGGAGTTAGGTAGCAAGCTTAAAGCAAGGACCTCCAAAGTAATATATTCTGAGATATTAACAGTGCCGTGTGTTAACTCAGTAAGGCAGAAGGAGCTAAGGTCTGTTAATTCATGGCTAAAAACATGGTGTAAAAATGAGGGGTTTGACTTTTTAGAACATTGGGCTGATTTTTCACTAGGGTACAATTTGTGCAGTAAGGATGGATTGCACCTGAATGACATGGGTGCAGGTGTGTTGGGGGAAAGGATGGTAGCACGTTTAGAGAACCTTTTAAACTAGGCAAAGGGGGGGGGGGTCAATTAGAACAAAATAGAACAGAGAGATCAGTCTGTGAATATGTCACTCCCTTAATATCTCAAGGAAGGGATGACTTAAGAAATGTCACATTAGAAAGTATAGAGGAAAGCACACCAAGTAGCAGAAGAATGCACATGAAAATTAAATGTATGAAGCATGACAGGTAAAATGGGGGAGCTGACGCTCTTAGTTGCAGAAGAGGACTATGATGTTATCAGTATAACTGAAACTTGGTGGGATGATTCACATGACTGGGCAGTTAACTTAGAGGGGTATACATTATTTAGGAGGGACAGGAATAATAAAAGGGGTGGAGGAATCTGCATGTATATTAAACCTAACCTTGAACCTACAATAAGGGAAGATATTTATGATACAAGTGACAATGTAGAGACCCTGTGGGTTGAAATAAAGAGTGGGGGGGAAAATCCTAAAAAAATATTACTAGGAACATGCTACAAGCCTTCCAACATTAGTGACCCGGAGGAAACTCAACTACTTATCCAAATAGGTAAGGCTGCTAATAACAGTGCTGTAATTATGGGAGATTTTAACTACCCTGATATAAACTGGGCCAATGAAACTAGTAATTCAGCTAAGCAGAATAGATTTTTAAATGTTCTCAGAGATAACTTCTTGTCACAATTAATAGAGGAGCCAACTAGGAGTAAAGTTATATTGGATTTAGTGCTATCAAACAATACAGATATAATATCAAACATAGAAGTTAAAGAACATTTGGGTAACAGTGATCATAACATGGTCACATTTGAAATCTCTTTTCATATGCAGTGTTTTAAAGGCTTAACTAAGACTTTTAATTTCAAGAAAACAAAATTCAACGATTTAAGGAAATCATTAAATAATATAAATTGGGACAATGTATTTTCTAATAAAAATACAGAGGATAAATGGATAATATTTAAAAATTTGTTAAATAAATATACATATCAACACATACCATATGGTTATAAAAATAAAAATAAAAAAACTAAGCCGTTATGGCTAAATAAAAATGTGTTAAGAGAAATTAGGAAAAAACGTAGGGCATTTAAATTATTAAAAGAAAATAGTACAGACTCAGCATACAATATTTATAAGGAATGTAACAAAGCATGCAAAAAAGCAATCAAATTAGCCAAAATTGAAAATGAAAAATGAATTGCCAAGGCTTCTAAGTCTAACCCTAAAAGGTTCTTTAAGTACATAAACAGCAAAAAATCTAAGAAGGATAATATAGGTACATTAAAATGCGTGGAGGGCAGCATGATAAATAATGACAGGGAGAAGGCTGAGGTACTAAACCTGTTTTTTTCTTCAGTATACACAAGAGAGGAACCATTGAATGATACTTTGGAACAGAATAGAACATGCCAGTCCATACCACTAACTGGGTTTTGTTTAGAGGATATCAGGAAAAAAATGGAAAATATTAAGGTAAATAAAACTCCAGGCCCAGATGGAATACACCCAAGGGTGTTAAGGGAATTTAGCACTGTTATAGACAAACCTTTACTCTTAATTTTTCAAGACTCATTATCCTCAGGCATGGTACCCCAGGATTGGTGTAAAGCTGATGTGGTGCCACTCTTCAAAAAGAGAAGCAGGGATGATCCAGGAAGCTATAGACCAGTTAGTCTGACATCAATAGTGGGGAAGATATGTGAAGGGATTATAAGGGATTATATTGATGAGCATATTCGTGTAAACTAGATTATGAGTTCTAATCAGCATGGCTTTAGGAGAAATAGATCATGTCAAACTAATCTAATTAGATTCTACGAGGAAGTAAGTAAAAATATAGATAAAGGGGAATCAGTTGATGTGATATACTTAGATTTTGCAAAGGCATTTGATACAGTGCCACATGAGAGATTAATGCACAAAATTAAGGGACTGGGAATAGCTGAAAATGTTAGCTCATGGATAAATAACTGGATAAAAGATAGGGAGCAACGAGTAGTAGAAAATGGATCATACTCAGATTGGACAAAGGTAATCAGTGGCGTCCCCCAGGGATCAGTACTGGGCCCTGTTCTTTTTAATATTTTTATAAATGACTTGGAGCAAGGATTAAATAGCGACATCTCTATTTTTGCAGATGATAATAAGTTAAGTAAGGTCATTAGGTCAGAGCAGGACGAACTCTCTTTACAAAGGGATTTGCTCAAATTAGAACTATGGGCAAGTGAATGGAAAATGAGATTTAATACAGAAAAATGCAAGGTTCTACATTTTGGAAGTAAAAATAAGCAGGCTACGTATTTTTTAAATGGGACAAGACTTAGCCAAACACAGGAGGAAAGGGATTTGGGAGTAGTAATAGATAACAAGCTAAAGATGAGTGCACAATGCAGGGCAGCAGCTTCAAAGGCTAATAAGATACTAGCATGTATTAAAAGAGGCATTGATTCAAGGGAGGAAAGCATAATTCTGTCATTATATAAAGCCCTGGTAAGACCTCACCTTGAGTTTGGAGTGCAGTTCTGGGGACCGATTGCTAAAAAAGATATTGCAGAACTAGAAAAAGTTCAGAGAAGGGCCACAAAGCTAATAAGGGGATTAACCTATGAGGAGAGGCTAGCCAAACTGGGTCTGGGCGCTTGAGAGGTGACATGATTACTTTATATAAATATATTCAAGGCCCATATACAGAGATGGCAGAAGCTCTGTTTATTCCAAGAAAATTGTTTCTGACAAGAGGTCATAATTTAAGGTTGGAGGAAAGGAGATTTAATCTCCTGCAACGGAAATGTTTTTTCACTGTAAGAGCAATAAAATTGTGGAACTCATTACCAAAGGAGGTAGTGAATGCCAATACCATTGATACATTTAAAAATAGTCTGGATAAATTTCTGTATATAAACAAAATTCATGGATATGATTGCTAGTATTAAATGGGTCACATTTTAATGGGGTTATTTAAGCTTAACTGGAGCTTTTTGTAAGTATTTTAGATTTGTATAGGTTGAACTCGATGGACTTCACTCTTTTTTCAACCTTATCTACTATGTATGTTACTATGTAACTAAAGTGCAAAAAATAAAAAAGAACTAAGTTACAAAAAATAAAAAAAAGAACTAAGTTACAAAAAATAAAAAAATAATTTACAAACATTATAAAAATATTACAACAATTTTAAGCTAATTACACCTACTCTAAGCCCCCTAATAAAATAACAAAGCCCCCCAAAATAAAAAAATGCCCTACCCTATTCTAAAATAAAAATTGAAAATCTCTTTTACCTTACCAGCCCTTAAAAGGGCCTTTTGCGGGGCATGCCCCAAAGAATTCTGCTCTTTTGCCTGTAAAAAAAACATACAATACCCCCCCAACATTACAACCCACCACCCACATCCCCCTAATCTAACCCAAACCCCCCTTAAATAAACCTAACACTAAGCCCCTGAAGATCTCCCTACCTTGTCTTTACCACACCGGGTATCACCGATCCGTCCAGAAGAGGGTCCGAAGTCTTCATCCAATCCGGGCAATGTCTTCATCCAAGCAGGGGCTGAAGAGGTCCATCATCCGGCTGAAGTCTTCATCCAAGCGGGGGCTGAAGAGGTCCATCATCCGGTTGAAGTCTTCTATCAAGCGGCATCTTCAATCTTCTTTCTTCCGGATCCATCTTCATCCCGCCGACGCGGAACATCCTTCTTCCTCGACGGACTAACGACGAATGAAGGTTCCTTTAAGGGATGTCATCCAAGATGGCATCCCTTCAATTCCGATTGGCTGATAGGATTCTATCAGCCAATCGGAATTAAGGTAGGAAAAATCTGATTGGCTGATGGAATCAGCCAATCAGATTGAAGTTCAATCCGATTGGCTGATCCAATCAGCCAATCAGATTGAGCTTGCATTCTATTGGCTGATCGGAACAGCCAATAGAATGCGAGCTCAATCTAATTGGCTGTGCTTGTGGGCCCGTGTTTCTGGCGAGTCTTCAGACTCGCCAGAAACAGCAGTTATGAAGCAGCGGTCTAAAGACCGCTGCTCCATAACCCTGTCCGCCTGCTCTGATCGAGTATGATCGGGTTTATTGAGACCTCCCTGCTGGCGGCCGATTGGCCGCGAGTCAGCAGGGGGCGGCGTTGCACGAGCAGCTCTTGTGAGCTGCTGGTGCAATGTTAAATGCGGAGAGCGTATTGTTCACCGCATTCAGCGAGGTCTTGCGGACCTGATCCGCACTGTCGGATCAGGTCCGCAAGACCTTTGATAAATAGGCCCCATAGTGTGAGAGAGATATTCAGTGCATATCCTAAAACTGGTGATGTGATTTTATGCAAATACAGAATGTTTTGGGAAGCCCAAAAATAAATTCTTGCACCTTGGCCCTCTGTTCATTAGGTTGGCCGCTAACTCTAAAGGAGTGTCTACTTTAAAGGGACAGTTCACCCAAAAACTTTCTCCCCTTTAAATTATTCCCAATGATCCTTTTTACCTGCTAGAGTGTATTAAATTGGTTGCAAGTAGCTCCTTTACTCATATTTCAGCATTTGAAATAGCTGATTTAGCTTGTGGTTTCCCAACCTATACTGAAAGTTTTGATTCTGGCGTATACACTATTGACAAGCCTAAGTAAACACAGCCAGCAGAAAAGATTACACCCTCAGTGGGGTGCAGGATAGTTAAGTAATAAAATGATAATTTTCCATTGTTCTCTCTATGTATTGAGCTTTGGTGTTTCAGACAAATATAAGATAAGGAAGCAAGTCTGTGTACATGAAAGTGATAACATAATGAGATCTGATATTACCTGAAGCTCAACCCATTGTAATAGGCTGTGGTTTCAAAGCACAAAATCAGCTACTTCAGATACACAAATAAACCTGAAAATGCAATTTCTCAAATATTTTATACTCTGCAGTTGGTATAACAAGTCATTTAAAATACATTTATGGAAAAACAATTTTACAGTGTAACGCAGGGCCTTTGATCCGCCATAAGAGGTAAGTATTTTAACCCCTAAAAGTAATTTAAAGAAAACTAATGAATGCTGACGAATTTTGTCAGTATTTTTTTGTTTTCATTCAATTTAATTGGTGCATTCGTTTGGATATTTGTTTCGGTAAAACAAAACCAATATCAATTTTTCATTATGAATTTGCATTTGTAACAAGCTTAATGCTAACCCCTCCCACCTCCCCCACAAAAAATCCCTATAGATGCCCATTACCATAACTAAATGTGGTGCTCCAGGAGTGAAATTTTGACTACATAAAAATACTACAAAAAACAAAAAAACAATAGAGAAAGATCATAACGTTGGTGTTTATCTGTGTAGTTTTAAAAGCACATGACTCTTCACTGGGTTTCAAATCTGAAAACATTCTAATTCATTAAAAAGTCTCAAAATAACACACTTATCACGGGCTTAAGTGAAGGTAAAGTTTTGTTAACCAGCAATCATATTTATGATCCTTTTACTAAATCAAGAACAGTCGCTAGGTTTATTTTAAAAAAATAATTTATTTGGGTATTTTTCAAACTATGGCCTAGATTTGGAGTTCGGCGGTAGCCGTCAAAACCAGCGTTAGAGGCTCCTAACGCTGGTTTTGGCCGCCCGCTGGTATTTGGAGTCAGTGATTAAAGGGTCTAACGCTCACTTTTCAGCCGCGACTTTTCCATACCGCAGATCCCCCTACGCCATTTGCGTAGCCTATCTTTTCAATGGGATCTTTCTAACGCTGGTATTTAGAGTCGTTTCTGAAGTGAGCGTTAGAGCTCTAACGACAAAATTCCAGCCGCCTGAAAATAGCAGGAGTTAAGAGCTTTCTGGCTAACGCCGGTTTATAAAGCTCTTAACTACTGTACCCTAAAGTACACTAACACCCATAAACTACCTATGTACCCCTAAACCGAGGTCCCCCCACATCGCCGCCACTCTATTTAAATTTTTAACCCCTAATCTGCCGACCGCCACCTACGTTATACTTATGTACCCCTAATCTGCTGCCCCTAACCCCGCCGACCCCTATATTATATTTCTTAACCCCTAACTTGCCCCCCACAACGTCGCCGCAAGCTACTTAAAATAATTAACCCCTAATCTTCCGACCGCAAATCGCCGCCACCTACGTTATCCCTATGTACCCCTAATCTGCTACCCCTAACATCGCCGACCCCTATATTATATTTATTAACCCCTAATCTGCCCCCCTCAACGTCGCCGACACCTGCCTACACTTATTAACCCCTAATCTGCCGAGCGGACCTGAGTGCTACTATAATAAAGTTATGAACCCCTAACCCGCCTCACTAACCCTATCATAAATAGTATTAACCCCTAATCTGCCCTCCCTAACATCGCTGACACCTAACTTCAATTATTAACCCCTAATCTGCCGACCGGAGCTCACCGCTATTCTAATAAATGTATTAACCCCTAAAGCTAAGTCTAACCCTAACACTAACACCCCCCTAAGTTAAATATAATTTTTATCTAACGAAATAAATTAACTCTTATTAAATAAATGATTCCTATTTAAAGCTAAATACTTACCTGTAAAATACATCCTAATATAGCTACAATATAAATTATAATTATATTGTAGCTATTTTAGGATTAATATTTATTTTACAGGTAACTTTGTAATTATTTTAACCAGGTACAATAGCTATTAAATAGTTAAGAACTATTTAATAGTTACCTAGTTAAAATAATAACAAAATTACCTGTAAAATAAGTCCTAACCTAAGATATAATTAAACCTAACACTACCCTATCAATAAAATAATTAAATAAACTACCTACAATTACCTACAATTAACCTAACACTACACTATCAATAAATTAATTAAATACAATTCCTACAAATAAATACAATTAAATAAACTAGCTAAAGTACAAAAAATAAAAAAGATCTAAGTTACAGAAAATAAAAAAATATTTACAAACATAATAAAAATATTACAACAATTTTAAACTAATTACACCTACTCTAAGCCCCCTAATAAAATAACAAAGCCCCCCAAAATAAAAAATTCCCTACCCCATTCTAAATTAAAAAAGTTACAAGCTCTTTTACCTTACCAGCCCTGAACAGGGCCCTTTGCGGGGCATGCCCCAAGAATTTCAGCTCTTTTGCCTGTAAAAGAATAAATACAATACCCCCCCCCAACATTACAACCCACCACCCACATACCCCTAATCTAACCCAAACCCCCCTTAAATAAACCTAACACTAAGCCCCTGAAGATCTTCCTACCTTGTCTTCACCATACCAGGTTCACCGATCCGTCCTGAAGAGCTCCTCCGATGTCCTGATCCAAGCCCAAGCGGGGGCTGAAGAGGTCCATGATCCGGTCAAAGTCTTCATCCAAGCGGGGCAGAAGAGGATCTTCCATCCGATTGAAGTCATCATCCAGGCGGCATCTTCTATGGTCTTCCATCCGGAGCGAAGCGGCAGGATCCTGAAGACCTCCAGCGCGGAACATCCATCCGGACCGACGACTGAACGACGAATGACTGTTCCTTTAAGGGACGTCATCCAAGATGGCGTCCCTCGAATTCCGATTGGCTGATAGGATTCTATCAGCCAATCGGAATTAAGGTATGAATTTTCTGATTGGCTGATGGAATCAGCCAATCAGAATCAAGTTCAATCCGATTGGCTGATCCAATCAGCCAATCAGATTGAGCTCGCATTCTATTGGCTGATCGGAACAGCCAATAGAATGCGAGCTCAATCTGATTGGCTGATTGGATCAGCCAATCGGATTGAACTTGATTCTGATTGGCTGATTCCATCAGCCAATCAGAAAATTCATACCTTAATTCCGATTGGCTGATAGAATCCTATCAGCCAATCGGAATTCGAGGGACGCCATCTTGGATGACGTCCCTTAAAGGAACAGTCATTCGTCGTTCAGTCGTCGGTCCGGATGGATGTTCCGCGCTGGAGGTCTTCAGGATCCTGCCGCTTCGCTCCGGATGGAAGACCATAGAAGATGCCGCCTGGATGATGACTTCAATCGGATGGAAGATCCTCTTCTGCCCTGCTTGGATGAAGACTTTGACCGGATCATGGACCTCTTCAGCCCCCGCTTGGGCTTGGATCAGGACATCGGAGGAGCTCTTCAGGACGGATCGGTGAACCTGGTATGGTGAAGACAAGGTAGGAAGATCTTCAGGGGCTTAGTGTTAGGTTTATTTAAGGGGGGTTTGAGTTAGATTAGGGGTATGTGGGTGGTGGGTTGTAATGTTGGGGGGGGGTATTGTATTTATTCTTTTACAGGCAAAAGAGCTGAAATTCTTGGGGCATGCCCCGCAAAGGGCCCTGTTCAGGGCTGGTAAAGTAAAAGAGCTTGTAACTTTTTTAATTTAGAATAGGGTAGGGAATTTTTTATTTTGGGGGGCTTTGTTATTTTATTAGGGGGCTTAGAGTAGGTGTAATTAGTTTAAAATTGTTGTAATATTTTTATTATGTTTGTAAATATTTTTTTATTTTCTGTAACTTAGATCTTTTTTATTTTTTGTACTTTAGCTAGTTTATTTAATTGTATTTATTTGTAGGAATTGTATTTAATTATTTTATTGATAGTGTAGTGTTAGGTTAATTGTAGGTAATTGTAGGTAGTTTATTTAATTATTTTATTGATAGGGTAGTGTTAGGTTTAATTATATCTTAGGTTAGGACTTATTTTACAGCTAATTTTGTTATTATTTTAACTAGGTAACTATTAAATAGTTCTTAACTATTTAATAGCTATTGTACCTGGTTAAAATAATTACAAAGTTACCTGTAAAATAAATATTAATCCTAAAATAGCTATAATATAATTATAATTTATATTGTAGCTATATTAGGATGTATTTTACAGGTAAGTATTTAGCTTTAAATAGGAATCATTTATTTAATAAGAGTTAATTTATTTCGTTAGATAAAAATTATATTTAACTTAGGGGGGTGTTAGTGTTAGGGTTAGACTTAGCTTTAGGGGTTAATACATTTATTAGAATAGCGGTGAGCTCCGGTCGGCAGATTAGGGGTTAATAATTGAAGTTAGGTGTCGGCGATGTTAGGGAGGGCAGATTAGGGGTTAATACTATTTATGATAGGGTTAGTGAGGCGGATTAGGGGTTAATAACTTTATTATAGTAGCGCTCAGGTCCGCTCGGCAGATTAGGGGTTAATAAGTGTAGGCAGGTGTCGGCGACGTTGAGGGGGGCAGATTAGGGGTTAATAAATATAATATAGGGGTCGGCGATGTTAGGGCAGCAGATTAGGGGTACATAGGGATAACGTAGGTTGAGGCGGTTTACGGAGCGGCAGATTAGGGGTTTAAAAAAATATGCAGGGGTCAGCGATAGCGGGGGCGGCAGAATAGGGGTTAATAAGTGTAAGGTTAGGGGTGTTTAGACTCGGGGTACATGTTAGAGTGTTAGGTGCAGACGTAGGAAGTGTTTCCCCATAGGAAACAATGGGGCTGCGTTAGGAGCTGAACGCTGCTTTTTTGCAGGTGTTAGGTTTTTTTTCAGCTCAAACAGCCCCATTGTTTCCTATGGGGGAATCGTGCACGAGCACGTTTTTGAGGCCGGCCGCGTCCGTAAGCAACTCTGGTATCGAGAGTTGCATTTGCGGTAAAAATGCTCTACGCTCCTTTTTTGGAGCCTAACGCAGCATTTGATTAAACTCTCGATACCAGAGTTAAATTTATGGTGCGGCCAGAAAAAAGCCCGCGGAGCGTTAGCAGCCCTTTTACCGCCGAACTCCAAATCTAGGCCTATATTTCTATTACCGTTCCCTGTTGATTCTGCTCCCATCCTCCATTTCCGGGTTTCTGTGACGTATAGAGCGGTCCCACCCGCTCTATATGTGTCTACTAAGCTCGTGCACATCGAGCATGGAACAATCGCGCATGCGCATCATTTTTTAACATTGATCTTTGCATTGATCATTGATTGTTTTAGACTTACCAATAAAAAAAAGAGATGCTTGCGGTAATCGGAGCACTACAAATGCTTCAAATTAGTTGCCGTGTGAGTTCCTATGCTGTACAAAATCTGCCCACAAACTCAAGTTTTTACTGCGCATGCGCAAAACGTGGACACGCGCTTGGCAAATGCGAAGTAGAAGATGTCATGCATGCGCATCAAGAGCCATGTAATGATGACGTAAATTGACGGCCGCCTAACGGCCAAAGAATCAATTGGATGGCTCAACAACGTGATCGTTGTTTATAAAAAAAAAAGAATTGCACAGGTTGATTTTCGGAAAGCCGAATACACGAAAATAATATCCGATATCTCAGGTAATATAAAGATTTGTAAAAATTGATGAATGAAAGTTATATTTATTTTGCTTGATAACAGTAATTATGTAGAATAGAGCCTTTCACTTTACCTTCACTTTAAATTGCATTTATGGAGAATTAACTCTCTCACCACCTTGCATCATCATGGTGACAATTAATGGATAATATAATTCTTATAGGGACAATTAGTTAGCAGTATAATATCCATACTATCTATCGTTTTTTTGTTTTAGCCTTTTTTTCAGATGCTTCATCATATGATTTTTGAACTTTTGAAATGTAATAGCCTCGACCTCTTGAAAACTCGTTTTTGATCTGTCTTGAGTGGCATAACTGAACTGTTTCCAAATATTTAAAAATAAATAAGCAACAAAAATGTTTTGCTTATGCTCACTTTGCATGTTAATTATTACAATATTTCTTTTTTTTAAAGGAATAGTCTAGTCAAAATAAATGATTCAGATAGAGCATGCATTTTTAAGCAACTATCTAATTTACTCCTATTATCAAATTGCTGTCTTTATTTGAAAAAGCAAGAATGTAAGCATAGGAGCCGGTCCATTTTTGTTCAGCACCTAGGTAGCGCGTTCTGATTGGTGTCTAAATATAGCCACTAATAAGCAACCCAGGTGCTGAACCAAAAATGGGCCGGCTCCTAAGCTTACATTCAAATAAAGATACCAAGAGAACAAAGAAATATTGCTAATAGAAGTAAATTAGAAAGTTGCTTAAAATTGCATCCTCTATCTAAATCATGAAAGTTTAATTATGACTAGACTATCCCTTTAATAAGAAATTTAAAAAAAGCTGAAATCAAGCTTTTTTTAAATTAACAAAACTTGTACTGAAATGAAATGTCATCATCATATTGTTCATATATGATTGCAATGAGATGCTTGGATGTTTTTTTAAAAAAAAAGCATTTTCCTTCCATAAGGCAGGGAGAGTCCACAACTTCATTCCTTACTATTGGGAAATACAACACCTGGCCACCAGGAGGAGGCAAAGACACCCCAGCCAAAGGCTTAAATAACCCTCCCACTTCCCCTATCCCCCAGTCATTCTTTGCCTTTCGTCACTATAGGAGGTGGCAGAGAAGTGTCACAAGATTGTTATAGTCCTGTAATGGATATGTTCCCTTCGAAAAAGGACTGGAGTTTTAAGTAAACCTCTCAGTGAGAGTATTGATAAAAGTTAGAGTCTGGAGATGCAGGCAAAGTTTTTCTGTGAACCCATCCAGTCTGTCACTAACAGCTTCTGAGCAATCAGTGTTGACGAGTTTTACTGTTTGCTGCTACACACTCAAGTCCATGACAGAAGCACTGCTGCTAGACTGTCACACTTAAGAGGCAGTGCCTGTTCCACAGCAAGGATCCTAGAGGGTAAGACCATTTTTTATAAATACAATTTAAAATTCTATACAGGGTCACAGTGTGGCTCCTTTATACCTTGATAGGATCAAGGGTTAATATCTCCTTCAGGGAGATTATTTGAACAGTTTGGGGATTTATATCTGCTTAATGTGAGGGTTTTTTAAGGCTCATAGACTGTGTATTTTTTGGCTTGGAACAAATAGGTTTCACTTTTGTTTTTGAAGTGTTGCTCAGCTCATAATTGCTTGGCATGCTTTTTCATAGCAGGGGAAGTCCTGTCTTACGTACAACGTGACCGGGTGCGGTCTCTTTCATTTCCTAAGATCCTGCTGCAGTCACCACTCCTGAGGAGAGCGTTTTCACTGTTAGCTGTCTGGGTCTAGGAGGTGGCCCAGCCTTTAAGAATATTTAGGTGCAGTTTTGTAAATAAAATTGTTTCTTTTTGATTGTCCTTCTATGGGTATATACAAAGCTATGGAGGACTCTGATACTACATTAGAAGGTTCCGATCATTCTGTACTGATTAATAATTTCTGTTTATATTGTGAGGAGGCTGTGGTTTCCCACCTGCTCAATTTTGTTCTATTTACCTAAACACTGTTCTAAAGTCTAAGAAGGGAGACAAGCCTGCTAATACGCATAACACCATTAGCCCTTCTGAGCCGTCTACTTCTCAGGAATCTGGGTCCCAAGAAATTACTACCCTTTCTACATTACCGCTCCACATGCAGTTCCCTGTGGCTCAACTAATCATCTATCTGGAGGGGGCTTTTTTCCCAGCGGACTTTACAGCGCAGTTACAATCGGCGGTGTATGCGGCCCTGAGTACCTTACCTCGCTCTATCAAATGCAAGAGAATGGCTAAACATAGTTCTCCTGACCTAGAATCATCTAAATATTTGTCGGATTTAGCTTCTATATCCCAGCTATCCGAAGATGAGTTAACCTCTGTAGCTCGGAGACTTCAGTTACTAGACCTCATTCAGCAAAGTAACCCTACTTTAGATTTAAAATTGAGCATCTGCGTTTTTTATTAAAGAAGGTTCTGTCTACTCTAGAGGTTCCAGAGGCTACCCTCCCTGAGGAGCCTAAGAACCCTAAATTAGACAGGGTTTACGAAGAGAGGAAGGTCCCTCTGACTTTTCCTATGCCAGTTAAGATGGCGAACATTATTAGTAACGAATGGGAAAGAGTAGGAACTTCTTTTTCCCTCTCGTCTACTTTTAAAAAATTATTCCCAGTCCCTGACTCTAAATTAGATTTGTGGGGCTCCATTCCGAGGTGCATGGTGCTATCTCCACGGTTGCTGGAGCAGCTACCTACTAGTGCGACACACTTTCAGAGCTTATTGAGGTGGAGACACCCCTCGAGATTATTCAGGAGAGAATTAAGGCACTGAGAATTGCTAACTCCTTCATCTGTGATGTAAATATGCAGATTATTTGCATAAATGCAAAGGGTACTGGCTTTGTGGTTCTAGTCCGCCGAGCTCTCTGGTTGAAGAATTGGTCTGCGGATATGACTTCTAAATCCAGACTCCTTTCTCTTCCCTTCAAGGGGAAGATTTTATTCGGTCCAGGGTTGGATTCCATTCTCTTGGTTACAGGAGGCAAAGGTGCCTTCCTACCGCAGGATAAGAAGAATAGGCCTAAGGGACTGCAACTGTCTAATTTTTGTTCCTTTCCTGCTGACAAGTCGAAACAAAGAAGTATCAAAACAAATAGATGCCATACAAGAGGTATTAAGTAATCGCAGTAATGAGATACAGTTTGAAAAGTTTGATTTGATTTTGAAAGATACTATTGCAGAAGCTAAGAGATTGTTAAAAGACATCAAACATGAAAAGTACCTAAGAGATCAATCAGACTATGATTTAAATAAGGTTTACATTTGGCAAAAAAAGCAAAGAACATATTATAGGAGCGGTACAGGCAGAAATAGGGGTAGAGCTAACAGCAATAGAGGCCCTAACAGAGAATCAGTATCCACACACACCCCTAAAAAAACAGTAACCTTTAGTGAGAGTGAAATTGACTTTTTTTCAGGTGAGGGACCCTCTTCAGGAGAGGAAGAGATAGTTACTGTTACACCGACTCATATGAAAGAAACAAGAGCAGTAAGGCCCAAAGAAACTTCAGTCATATATATATATATATATATATATATATATATATATATATATATATATATATATATATACAGATCATAGTGAAACTAACAGGAACTATGTCAGCTCCCAAACGGATCTAACACTAATATTACTGTACAAGGAATTTTGAAAGATTCAGATCATATTGAGGTCTCACATGCTTTTTCAAAACCCCCCACAAGACGAGAAGGGGGGGGGGAGAGGCAAAGGAAGTACCAGACAAGACAGATATCCAACCAGGAGGGGCAGGGGTCAAGCAAAGTACAATTAAACACTATTGTTAATCTGTCCACACATAGTCTGACAGATAGTGAGAAGAAATTGTTAGAATTAGGTCTAAGCTTTGTCCCCTCTGAAAATTTCAATCTCTTTCACACTCTCTTAGACGTAAATAAATTAATCAGGAACTTTACACTCAGAAAACATTTCTCTGATAACATCTCTGGTGCAGCTAATTCTAATGGCAAAGGAATAGCACATGAAAATGATAAGCAGACCACCAATTTGGTCACAGAAACAGAGGTTTTAACATTTGGAGAAGCCTGTGATTTGTCTGCACTAGATGATTTACAAGCAGAGAGTGGTCACTACATTGATGAGACAGTTCCTTCAGCTCAAGGCCCTAAATTACGTAATCCTTCAGTTTTATCCAATACAGAGTAGAGGAACCCTGTTATAGAAATTTCAACAGAGAGTGGAACAAGATTTAAATAAACTTGCATATACAGTAAATAACCAAAATACAAATCTTAATTTAAATCTTAAACGATATTGTTTTAAGGAATGCAGACAAGGGGGGCTCAATTGTGGTTCTTGATAGAACCCAGTTTATACATGAGGCATTAAGACAGTTACAAGATTCCAACCAATATGAGAAACTAGCATATGACCCTACAAACAGGTACAAAAAAGAGTTAACACACCTAATTGATGATGTTTTTGAATTTGGTTATTTTGATCAACACACAAAAGAATTTCTTCTAGTAGAATACCCAGCAATACCACATTTTAATCTATTACCTAAAATACACAAGAGTATAGATAACATGACAGGTAGACCCATTATTAGTGGGATAGGTTCATTAAATGAACACCTGTCACAATGGTTAAATGGGATTTTACAACCTATACGGCTAGATTTAGAGTTGGGCGGTAGCCGTCAAAACAAGCGTATAGGGCTTCTAACGCTGGTTTTTACCGCCCTCGGGTATTTAGAGTTCACTTACCGACACTCAAAAATCTCGACAATCACTTATATATACAATACTACAGATGGCAGCTGTTATTTTATCGTTTACAAACAATATTGCAGCAACATTGATCAATCACATTCTATGCACAACTATGCACTTTCATTCATGTTAGCGTGGATGTGTTCTTTTTACTATAACATCGCGTTTAATAAATATTTATTACGCATATGAACAAACATTACAAACATGCACTGTATGTGTGACATTTTACACTTTCACATTGAGATTCATTGGGGGAAAACAACATTTTAACAAACACCTTAAAAAAACGCCCACTTTGAAAGCATTCGCGCCGCTCACATACAAACAAGTGAATACAATTAGCAATCATTACAAACTCACTACCATTGGACTAATTGCACTATAAATCCCCCAAACAACATGGCCAAAGCGTCCATGGTGATCGACATTGTATCAATTTGCTTCTGTGTTTTTGCATACCTTGTTACTCCTTGCGCTGTGTTTGCTCTGCTGTTTGGCTTCGTGCTGCTAAGCTTGGCAAATATGGATGACGATGATATGGTAGACGCTGCTGGTGCTGCTATTGGCCAAGTAGCGGTTG
Organism: Bombina bombina; assembly: GCF_027579735.1. Taxonomy (NCBI): domain Eukaryota; kingdom Metazoa; phylum Chordata; class Amphibia; order Anura; family Bombinatoridae; genus Bombina; species Bombina bombina. The sequence goes on along the minus strand of NC_069501.1, from coordinate 1,181,407,189 downwards.
ATAGAATCAGGCAGCCTCGGCAGCTCAGAGTGAGACAAAGGGGTCGTCTGGTTCGAGGTCCTCGTGTCTACAGGGTAAGACCCACCTTGGAAAACATGAGCAACTTCGAGGTTTATGACAAGTATCGGCTCAATCGCGAACATCTCATTGGCCTTTACGATGTTCTTAAACCTCATTTGGAGCCACATATAACAATAAGGACTGCTGTCCCCGGCATGACTAAGATGCTAAGTTGTCTATACGTCCTGGCCTCCGGGAGTTTTCAATCAGGAGAGATGTACATGCATGGCCTGTCTCAAGGTACATTCTCTGGGGTGTTTGATAACTTTCTGGACGCCATGGTACGTATCAGTAAGCACTACATAGGATTCCCACAGAATGATGGTGATTGGAGGCGCCTGAAGCGGCAATTCTTTGCTATTGCTGAATTGCCCAATGTCTTGGGAGCCATTGATTGTACCCACATTGCGCTGCATGCTCCAATTGATGACTTGTCCTTCAGAAATCGCAAACATTTTCATAGCCTCAACGTGCAGTATGTTTGTGACGCACAGATGAGGATTATGCATGTGTGTGCAAATTTTGGGGGTGCTAGTCATGATGCCCGCATCCTCTCTCTGTCCACCCTGTGGCGGAAGTTTGAGGAAAGAGAAATGCCCCCTGGGTATCTCGTTGGTGAGTATTTGTGCACAACATGGTTAATTAGTTAGACAATTGCCACTGTAGTCTTAAACTGTTAGTGTAATGTGCAGCTATAGGATGCAATTTAACCATTTATTTATCTTTCCGCAAATGTCTAGTTTTAGTTCAATGCAGATATGTAGCATGTCTTACCTTAAATGTTCAGATCGAAAAAGCAATTTAACCTTTTAGTTTGTATTTTACACAAGGTCTGGTTTATGCCAAATACGCATATGTAGCATGTCTTAGCTGAAATGGGAAGATAGCAAATGCAATTTAACCATGTCATTATCTCTTTCCGCAAATGTCTAGTTTTAGTTCAATGCAGATATGTAGCATGTCTTACCTTAAATGCTCAGATCGAAAAAGCAATTTAACCTTTTAGTTTGTATTTTACACAAGGTCTGGTTTATGCCAAATACGCATATGTAGCATGTCTTAGCTGAAATGGGAAGATAGAGAATAAGATAGAACTAGATTATTCTTTTTAAATTTAAATTTTTTTTTAGTGGATTATCATGTAAAAAATATTTTTTTTTTATATGATTTAATTGTGTTCTGTTAATAATTTATAGGTGATTCTGGTTACATGAGCCGGCCTTGGCTCATTACACCGTTACGTAACCCTACTGATGAGGCTCAGGAGCGCTACAATAGGGCACACAAGAGAACCAGGGCTGTGGTTGAGAGAATGTTTGGGCTCCTCAAAATGAGATTCCGGTGCCTTGACAGGTCGGGAGGAGCCCTCCAGTACAGCCCTAGGAAGGTGGCTAAGATCGTTGTAGCCTGTAGCGTCCTGCATAATATTGCACAGCGGGCTGGGATGCTGCAGGCCGTCCAGGCGCCCCGACGCCTCCTCCTTGATGAGGTGGACAAGCCTGTTCTAGAGGGGCCATTCCGGGACGAGGGGCTCAATGTCAGAGCAGACATCATCAACCGCCACTTCAGACGGTAAATAATAGAAGTTAGATTGGAGTATTGTCAATAGATGTGAACTCTAGGGAAATGACAAGTAGAGAATTGTGCAAACATGTTTGGATTGTTCATCAAATGATAACAATTTGTTTCATTTATTAATATAGGTGATGCTCTGGTCATTGGGTCCTGTAGCGAGTCTTTGCCACCTGGTTTTTAAAGACAACATCAGCTGGTAAGTATAAATGTATGGACTGTGTCTGGCAGGAATTTTACACCAAAATACATCATATGGCATACATTTTTCAAAACTAGTATTTAGATTACACATTACTTAAAATTTAAATACTCAGAAAGGGATCCTCTAGCATGACTATCCTCTAGCATGACTATGGTTCAAAGTTAGATTCAAAATCACACAATAGAGGTTTGTTCTGCTCAATATGACTCATCTTCACACTTGATTGATAGAGCATAACACAAGATGCTACACACGCTTAGTAAGCTAGTGATTTAGAAATGGGGGTGGGAGAGGGGTACAGAACTGATTCACACACTTGTAGTAATAATTTTAATAAAACTTTTTCTGCCATTAGGGAGATGACTTCATCTAAAGACTGAAAGGGAAGAATTTGAAGACTGACAGTGAAGATTTCCCAGACTGACAGTGAAAAATACAAGATTGAAAGTGAAGAATACCAATGGGATCATGTCTGGCATTATCTTTCAAATCTGCTGACCTTGAAAACCATACAAAGACATGTTCACATGGTAAGTGGCAACTATTTGATGGAATAAGGCTGTGGAGGCATCCTATTGGAGACACTTAGATTATTTTTAAATTTTTAGATGGTATTTCAGTCATCTATTTTGGAAATGATGAATAAGACACCTATTGAAGATCAACTGTTTTCTCCAGAATTGACTTTCAAAGACCATGCATTATCCAGGTTGGTTTTCCAATGCATGCTAGTTAAGAATCACAGGAAGAATGTAAAATATTTTGAAAAGATACATGTCCTATATTAGAATATTTGTAGCTTACATACATTACCCATACTTTGTTCATAATTAGATATTAATGTATCACAATCAGACAAAGGAATACATATTATAGTTGATATAGAGGTATTTGAATGGACATGAAATACTACATTTATGTTCAGCATACATATATGTATTTTTGATTATTTAAATGTGATATACATTATTATGTATAATTAGAAATGCTGATATTTAAATGTAATTTTGATTACACAATATAATGGTGTTTGTTTTTTTTAATAAAATTTTAATTCATAAATATCTTGATAAAATGTGGCACAAAGTTAGAGCATAGACACAAGATGATTGTAAATGTATTTTATTTTATGAATATTTTACAACGTGTGTATTAATTTTGTATAATTTTTTTTTTACAGATTTTCATCTGATGACTTCCAGGATATTTTTTTATTTTTGGTAAAAGAAAAATATTTAAAAAAAAAAATGGTAGTAATCAACATTTTATTATTAAATACCCTCTTTTGAACAGATTATAATAAATATCCATATAATCTGTCAATAAAAACAATTTGACTCCCATGACTGGTAGTTGTCTATTTGACAAGCACATGCATAAGATCAAATTAGGCATCATGTATTGCATTAATTTTAGAAAATCCACTGATTCAGAGAATATAAAAGTCAACTATCTTTTTTAAATTAATTGGTGAGTGAAATCCATCGATGCTTTTATTGTGTAATTTTTAGATGTTAATTTAGAAAAATATTTTCGGATATGTAGTCAGAATTTGACATAACTTTCTTCTTTTCACTTTTAAGAAGGGAAAGGGGTTCACTTTAAAGTGACAGTGTGGTTGAATGTAAAAATTTTAAATAAGATCTTGTATCTTCCTTAGGTATCTAAAAACATAATTTTATTGAATTTATCTTTAAAAAAAATAAAATGGTAGGTCAGTTAACTTCATATTTTGCACAAGATAGTTATTGGATGCCTTGTTAATTGATTTTATGTTCTAGTGGAGTCATTTAAAGGGTCATTTAACTATAGTTACCTCTTGGTTAGACATCACATATCTATATATATTTTCATTCCCATTTAGTTTATTGCTACAATGTTAAATCAACATTCAGAACGTCCTTAAAGGGACATTCTGAAAATATATTGTGTATTGTGTATTGAATTTAAAAAAATACAAAATAATCTATAAAATATATTGAATGTACTATTTAATTACATTCAGTCTTTAAATATACTTAGAAAAATATATATCAATGCACATGTCTTAGTCAATGACATAAGGCATCTATGTGCAACCAACAATCAGCATCAAAATAGCCTATGTAGATATGTATTTAATCCAAGAATATATATAATTAAAATCTAATGATCGAATAACAAAAAATATTAAGTTGGTAAAATATTATATTATTCTCCAAAATGCGTAAATAACATATAGCTTAATGTCCCTCTAAGCTGAAGACTGCGAAATACAGCCATTACAATATATATTTCATTCAGTGTGTAAAACAATCCAGAAGTTAATCTAAATATGCTTTAGTCATATGTTATACTAATTTTGCCAAAGGAAGGTGCCTAGGTTTATGATATTTCAAGCATTATTGCGAAATGCCTCCTTAAAGGGACATTAATGAACGAGTATTCAATTTTAAGCAACTTTATAATTGACTCATATTATCAATGTTCCTCGTTATGTTGCTATCATTACTTGAAAAATAAGGCATTAAATTGATAATTTATTTGCTTCAGTACTCTGGACAGAACTTTTTTTTTGAGTGGATTAATTTATCCAACAATCATCAAGGACAACCCAGGTTGTTCGCAAAAAAATTATCCGTAATATAAAATATCATTTTTGATTTGCCAAGAAAGATACCAAGATAATTATTAACATTTGAGAATCGGATTAAATTATAAAGTTGCTTAAAATTTCATGCTCAATCTGAATCACGAATGCTAATTTTTTTTGTACAGTGTCCCTTTAAGAGATTTAAAGAGTGTATTTACTTCTCTTATCTTATTATCTTGACATACTTTGCTTTAAAAGAATATTGAGATAGGCTCAGTAGATGAAGATTGGTGGATGCACAGAGATGCCTTATGTGATTGGCTCAACCATGTGCATTTAAATTTCTTCTGTTGAGGATATCTAAATACAAAGATAAATTGAGTTACATTTTAAAGTCTAAACATTTTTGATCTCTACAGATCATTTGATACAATTGTTTGGTTTCAATGTCTATTTAAAAATAAAGACGCCATTGCACAATAACATATATGAGCAGTTCAGACAAATACAAGCTCGAGGTTTATTTACTAATAACAAACAAACCTGTAGTTTAACATCTATAAACAGATTATCCAAGTTACGGACATTATAACCTGAAATTGAACATTCAGAAATGTTGCGTGGGAAACGGATCTTGAAACACCAGATTTGCATCTTTAAACATTAGAGTCTAATGTCACGCAATAGCACACAATCAATGTGCATTATAAATACATTTAATAGAGCAATGTTAATACTTCACAATAATTCACGAAATTTATTTTATGAACAATAAAGACATACAATATTAAATGTGTATTAATCCAACATATTTGTATTAAAGAAACAGACCGTTATTCAACCGAGAAATGTCTACAACATTTAATAATGTGACAGTATTAGATTTTAACGAGAATTTAAACATTAATATTTAATGGATCACGTATATTAAATCTGCGTCACACATATCCGCATGACAGGCCCATGAGTTACAAATAAGTCTACATGAAAAATGAAGTAACAGCACCACCAGGAGGTATGTGTATGGAAGTTACTAAGATATGAAACATTAAGGAACGGCCAATCAGAGTTCATCACACAAACACAACTTGAGTCAGGATGGTCTCACAGACATTCTAACAATATTTCAAACTTTTATCCAATTAGATGTACAGATAACTTGTCCCATGGTGCATCTCATGTTTACTTCCCAATATAAAAGTCCATTACACGTTGCCATCTTTGTCAGTTCTCTAATGCCTGCAGGCTGTATATATATTATATATCTAGAATATTTTGTTTGGGGCTAGAAAGCATGAACCAAGCAGGAGAGCGCTGCACAGGTCCACGCCGTCCAGGACTTTTATCCCCAGCTGTTTGGGAACAAGAGGAGGTCGACAGATGCGCATGTTAAGAAGGCCCTCTGGGAGTCTATCACCAATGCGGTTCAATTGGTGTGTGGCATCCAGAGGAGCCAGGATCAGATCATGCGGAGATTCGGAGATATGAGGTTGCGCTTGACCAAAAAAGTCGACCTCATAATGGAGTGGGTACAAGCCCATAAAAGAGGGGGCAAAAGAAAGGCCCCGCGGAAACTCTACCTACTCCCTTATGAGGTGACTTTATGCGAGCTCCTCCGTCTCCGGGTCCCCAAAAGATTTCGATCCTCTCCATCCTCGGCCTCCTCTTCTTCCCTCCCAGCTGCTGGATCTGAAAGTCCTGACCCGGGGGCCAGGGCAGCTGCTTCTCCGTCCGGTGGCCTGGGAGGAGCGGACAGAGAATCTGAACCAGGTAACTATCCAACTTCATATAATATATTAAGATTTGATTAGATTTTTAAGAAATGTGTATATAGTCAGATACTAAACCTATATAGATCTCACAACATACGCTACATATGATGTTTAGATATCTGATTTAAGATTAGTGACACATGAAATAGGAATGATGTTTCTTGCGCTCTACAGAATATGCGTCACAGAGCGAAAATGGAATTGCGCATCCGTGAAATCACTATCATCCACCATTTCATACATTAACTATTGAATCCTAAGACAGTTATATATATTCTTTGTTCTTGTTCAATATTAACAAATATACTATTTTCATCTCGTAATATACCCAATAGCAAATATATTTGAAGTCTTTATGAAATGATACTCATCGCACTACTTTATCCACATTTATTTCACGGATGCGTAATTCCACTTGGAATCATTGCGCAATGATCCCCAAAAATACAATTGCGCACACATGTGAACATTGGTTTGCTGTAAGGGGCATTGCTTTACACATGTTGGTCAAATGACGGATGCGTAATTCCGCTTGGAATCATTGCGCAATGATCCCCAAAAATAGAATTGCGCACACACGTGAACATTGGTTTGCTGTAAGTGGCATTGCTTTACACATGTTGGTCAAATGACGGATGCGTAATCCCGCTTGGAATCATTGCGCAATGATCCCCAAAAATAGAATTGCGCACACATGTGAACATTGGTTTGCTGTAAGTGGCATTGCTTTACACATGTTGGTCAAATGACGGATGCGTAATTCCGCTTGGAATCATTGCGCAATGATCCCCAAAAATAGAATTGCGCACACACGTGAACATTGGTTTGCTGTAAGTGGCATTGCTTTACACATGTTGGTCAAATGACGGATGCGTAATTCCGCTTGGAATCATTGCGCAATGATCCCCAAAAATAGAATTGCGCACACACGTGAACATTGGTTTGCTGTAAGTGGCATTGCTTTACACATGTTGGTCAAAATGAAATGTGAATTATGATATATGTGAAGAATACAGTATTCTTATTTTCAATATTATACATAATAAAAAAGATACTAGCAGAATCAAAATAAATAATAAAATATGTCCATCAATTGATGAGAATGAAATAACACAAAAAATTAATTAAAGCTACAGTCAACAACATAACTGATTGAAAATAAGAGTACAGGATATATTTATGATGAAATTAATTGAGGAAACAATTAACTCATGGGACTACCAAAAGATTAATAGTTTTTCATTGATTTGGTAATAATGTAAAGATTTTAAACATGGCATGATTTGTATTAATGATATCCAATCCTCATTTAATATATTACAGATCTGGATGTTGGTGCTGGAACCTCAAGCCAGGGCTTGTCACAGTATAGTATGTCTCATTTTAATTGACATTTGTCTAAGAAACATGGACAGAACATTACATACAAAATCCACATTGTTCAATATTTATATGGATCCTCAAAATGGATTTGTAAAATATTTACAAATAAGAATAAAAAACAAACAAACATAGGATTACATTGTAATACTAATCTGAAATTTGTTCGATTTTAAGATATCCCATCTATTCTTGATATCTTCATTTTAATGTAAGATTCTTTGAATGTCCAATTTATATTCTTCCCCTGTGTATTGCTTAATCTTATTTGGATACATTTTGACAACATTCACACACTTTTGCATATGTTTTGATTTTTAAAATATAGATTACATTTTTTAAATGGATCACGTCATTTAAGGGACATGCCAACTAAATTTTACATTGAATTATTTCGACACAGGATTTTATTGTTTTGTATAAACATTTTATTAGCTAAATTGGTTCAGTCTATTGTTTTAGTTATTCTAAAAACATATTGAGTTTGGTTTAGGTTAAACAATGCATTACTGGTATTATCCGGCTGTTTTTTTTATGCATAAATTGGCCTTTTTTCAAAAGTTAAAATCATGTGTTCAGATAACAGTAGTACATAGTTTCAAAAAGTATACAATTACACATTTTGAGCTTCATGTCCCTTTAAGAGAGGATAATTAAAGATTTTTTTGGATATCCTTAACTAACATATTAGATTGTAATTGCATGCTCCATCCCATTCATTACATCAACATATGGAGTAGAGAATTCATTAACAGCGACATTGTCAAATCAATATATTTTTATATTAAAGGGACACTGAGCTAAAATTATTACTGTTGTCATTCAGATAGAGCATGCAATATTAATCAAAATTTAAATATAATACTATAATCATATTTTAAATATTCTATTGATAAATGTATTTTAAAATCAAGAATGTACGTTTATCTGCAGCTCCATTTTGGTTGACCAACCTGGGTTGTTATTGATGATTGGTGGATACCTTCAACAAACAATATTTATTGAATACAATATTGCTTATCTGCCTTTAAGATTAAAATGTTGCAAAATAAAAATTATAATAGGAGTCAATGTTAAATAATTTGTAACAGTTTGAACAGTGAAATCAATGATTGAAATACATCATGTCAGTGTCCCTTTAATAAACAATAGATTAATTAATCCTTACATTCTTTGGATTAAACAATATTGATATATAATTCACATATTCACTGTTTGAGTTACTTTATAGATATAAGCATACTTTAACAGCACCATGATTACATATTTGTACAAATCAATTTGGTTTGGTATTGTGATCAATATGTGTTGTGTCCTAAACAAGATTACTGTACATTGCACAAATGGCTTGATGTGCCACATGTCTTTGTTTATATTTGTCAACAGCTGTTATTCAAAATGTGGTTTGTGTGTATTCTTTTAAGAACATTGATCAATGGGTATATTTAGATATGCAATAGCATCGTATGAGATGAGTTTGATGTCTAATATAGTCAGAAATGAAACATATGTTAAATACATAATTTTTTACATAATCCCCTTGATTCAAACAAGCATTTTTTATTCTAATGACTGCTCTATTCTTCACATTTTCAAGTTGATTATTCTTATAAATCGATACAGATGTGATTTAGTGCTATCCAAAATGTGTTCACTAATATATATCTATATCATTCATAGAGAGAGTTGTTGTGGGGAGCCCAGAGGGATCCAGCACTGACACAGAGCTGCCTTTGCAGTCTTCTGGTAAGTCCATTGACTCATTTATATGTCATTGAAGGTGTATTGGTAATCAATATTATGAGCATGATTCTGATGAAGCATAACATTTGAAACAAACATATAATTTACTCCTCTGATTATATATCAATTTTAGTTTAATATTGAAAGATTACGAATTACAATTTTCTTAGTCTACACCTTTGTTATTCAGAAGATGTATAGCATATGTTTGTTTACATTTTCAATTTTGACAACAATCATCAAGTGATACACACATGAGAAATGTTAAATGTTCAATGTACTATGCTTTTATGATTTTAAAAATAATACAAACAATAAATTGAAAATCTGAATCATTGAGAATAACAAATCTAATGTCATTTGTATGCTCCATCAAAATGATGTAAATCATTACTTTGGGTGTGTATATCTTTAATACAACATTGATGTGTGTCTTTGAGCAACAGTAACATATGCTATAATATCTGATCTTAACGTGTACACAACATGTTATGTTTTACAGAGATTGATTTAACATGTGGGACGGAGGAGGAAGAGGCTCCCTTGGAGTCTGATGGTATGTGAAATATATCTAACATGTATCCAACATGTTTTTTTATTGGAAATCATTTTATTGAAGACATTCAAAGTCTACAGCTTTTGCACTTTAAAAAGGAATATTATTTTTCTGTTCAAATACACTACTGCCCCCTTTCTATATCAGGCAGCATGAAAATATGCTTGGATTATTCTTTTTTTTTTTTTGGATTTGTAATTCATGCCATCATGATGTCACATGCATATTCCAGGCAAAACCACAATCATAATTTTATAATTGTACAGACAGTCATTGCTATTCATCTGAGTGTCTATATGCATACCATATCCTCATGTCATCATTGTTTAGAAATTCAAACACACTTCTAAGTATATTGCAAACATAATCAAGTTGAAATGTGTTGATTTGATTTCTTGATGTATGAGATGTTAATATATTTTTATTATTTATTTCAGATCGATCCTCCACTTCTGGTCATCATTTTTCCGCCCCTGCCCAGTCCCCTGCCCAGACCCCTGACCAGTCCTCTGCCCAGGCCCAGGCCCCTGCCCATTCCCCTGCCCAGACCCCTGCCCAGGCCCAGGCCCCTGCCCAGTCCCCTGCCCAGGCCCAGGCCCCTGCCCAGGCCCCTGCCCAGTCCCCTGCCCAGGCCCAGGCCCCTGCCCAGGCCCCTCCCAAGTCCCCTGCCCAGGCCCCTGCCCCTCCACAGACCTTAGACCCTCCCGGCCCTTCACATTTTTCCTGTCCTGTCCCTCCCAAAAAACGCCCCTTCGTCCCCCTTCGCTGCTCTCCCCGTCTTTTGGCCCGTACAGCTACCCCAGCTGCCCAGCCCCCAACTCACCACTCCCCAGCTGTACGGCCTACCCCAGAGCAGCAGCCCATCCCTCCCCAACCCAATCCCATCCCTCCCCCCTGTCTCAACCTTCATTGTCCTGGGTGTCGGATTGTCCTTCCCTGGCACAGCTGTAAGTATCATTGAAAATCAACATTATAAGATACTTAAAGGTACACTGAAGGCAAATTGATTCTATTGTGATTCAAATAGAGCATGCAATGTTAATCAAATTTATAATTTAATACTCTTATCAATTATTCTTCATTCTCTTGCTATCTTTATTGAAACAAAGAAATGCCTATAATTATTTTGAAAATAAAAAAAAGTCTGGACATCATTTCTTTATTGTTGGATGAATGTATCCATCAATCAGCAGGGACAACCAAAGTTGATAACCAAAAATGGCCTGCCCTATAAACTTACATTCTTGCATTTAAAATATAGCTATAGAATTCAAACATTTCAAGAATAGTAGTAAATTAAGATTTTGTGTAAAATGTCATGCTCTATCTGAATCAGTAAATCAAATATTTTGGTTTAGTGTCCCTTTAATTTGATATCACTACATATACCAATCACCACTACTTGGATCCAACAATTTATGTACAAATGTTCATACATTATCTCTTGTATAACCCAGTGGTAATGTAATTTCTTCTGGTTGCTATGTTTACACAGCTTGGCCTCAACGCCAAAATGTTTAAGGATATGTGTGCCTACCACAGTATAACTAAAATATTTAAATTGCTAATGTAAGTACAATGTAAATCCTTTTACAAGATTTTATACACTCAAGCTGTAAAAGTGGATCATCGAAAACCAATTAAAGGGGACAACATGTTTGAGTAAACTGTCCCTTTAATGGTTTAGGTCTGTCTGAATAACATATTTAATGTGTAAATAATCAATTTCAACAAATTAATTTAAAGAATGATTTGTCTTTATGATGACAATGTAACTTTGCTTATTTTTTATTCAGTTGTGTAATTATCATTAATATTTTATTTATTCTTTATTTTAGGCTGTGACTCAACATGGCTCACGCTAGAAGGTCTAGCACGTGTAGAGCAGGCCGTGTTGAGGAACGCAGCTGTCCTGAGAGGGATGAACGACACCATGCATGCCCAGCTACAGGTTCAGCATTTGACTCTGCTTCAGATGATGCGTTTCAATTCAATGCTTGAATCTCTAGCTGGACAGGCACAGGACGATGAAGGGGATGACCAATAAGTGGAGGATCTGGAGATGCTCCAAGGGCGCAGATAAGAATCTTCTGTCCACATGTTGATTTTCTGTTTTTTATGGTTGCCATTTGGCCTTTTTTTATTGTTGTGCCTGTTGCACTCTTTTACCTTGTCAAATGGCTCCAATGAGGCTATGCTGGCCCTTGGCAACTCTCTTCATGGACTGTGATGCACTCTTTGACCTTGTAATATGGCTTCAATGGGGCTATGCTGGCCCTTGGCAACTCTCTTCATGGACTGTGATGCACTCTTTTACCTTGTCATATGGCTCCAATGGGGCTATGCTCGCCCTTGGCAACTCTCTTCATGGACTGTGATGCACTCTTTTACCTCGTCATATAGCTCCAATGGGGCTATGCTGGCCCTTGGCAACTCTCTTCATGGACTGTGATGCACTCTTTGACCTTGTCATATGGCTCCAATGGGGCTATGCTGGCCCTTGGCAACTCTCTTCATGGACTGTGATGCACTCTTTTACCTTGTCATATGGCTCTAATTTTCCGGATCTTTAAAAGATTATTTAGAAACGTTGTTGATGTTTTCTGACATACTAATAAAAGACATGTCATTCCACGATTCTTTGTCCTCTTTATTCATGTAATTGATTGAAATCTCTAGTTTATCTGGTTCATCCTTAAAGGGACCTTACCAAAAATAATGGTGTTTCCTTAATCATATATGTAATACAATTGTAAATGACTTTAAGATTTACATCTCCAATTTAATTTTAGTATTTGTCTTTATATATTTTTCTTAAAGCTTTATCATTGCATTATTATGATTAGCATAGTAATTTTTTTATATATGTATATATAGATTGTTAGTTTTGTATATATATGTATATTGCAAATTTCACATCCATGTGTTTATTTATAAACTCTGCGTGAATTGATGCACCTTTAACAAATGATGCCAGGATTGATACAATGAGATAATCCCTGTAAAGTGTTAATTTTATTGAAATAGTATTCTCTCTGTGTATCCTCTTTATTTTTTTTTTATTTCATGTCCCTTTAAGTGATGCTGACCACAATTGTTAATGAATGGATTTCCATTTCTAATGCGTTTTTGTCCTTTTTACATGAACAAGGACATATAATCTTATTAATAAACAATCTTATTGTAATGTTGACAGCACATGTATTTAAATTTCAATTCTATCTTATTGTAGTAGTGTAACCAAATCAATATCTGTGTGTAATGCGCATATTTTAGATGAGGACTATGTTTATCAAAATATTTTTACAAAATACTTCTCCTCCCATATATGGCTAGAGGTAGGCTGACCATATTTCAACTTGAATAAGTGACACGTTTGATCAATACATGTGTCATTATTGTTATTCCAAAACAATCTAAACATATCTTAAAACATCAATGGCATATGTATTTCTCATGTGTATCTTTTAAATGTTAAAGATATACACCATAGCTATAGTTAAGGGACAGTCAAGTCCAAAAAGATGATTCATGATTTAAATAGGGCATGCGAGTTTAACCAACTTCCTAATTAGCTTTTATTCAACATTTAGCTTTGTTCTCTTGTTATTGTTATTTGAAAGGTAAACAGAGGAGGTTCATATGCTAAGTTCTTCGACCTTGAAGACTGCCTCTAATGTTTTAAAAATATTGACTACTATAAGGCATTAGTTTACATGTTTCATATAGATAACATTGAGATCATGCACGTAAAGTGACCTAGGAGTGAGCATTGATTGGCTAAACTGCATGTCTGTCAAAAGAACCTAAATAATAGGGCAGTCAGCAGAAGCTTAGATACAAGATAATAACAGAAGTAAAATGTATATTAATATATAACTGTGTTTGTTGTTCAAATGAGTAATGTGTAATAAAGGGATTAGCTATATTTTTGAAAATTCAATTTCTGGGGTTGACTGTCCCTTTAACATATAATATCTAACACATCCCTATTTTACTAATGCATCTCCTAGCATTAATTTTCTTTTAAAGGGACAGGAAACACAATAATCCAAATATTTTAATTAATTGTAACAATATATTTCAAATTGCAATGTCGTACATAATCGTGTAACCAATATTGATTTAATTTGTACTTAAAACATGCTGCTTGCTAAATAGTTTAGTTATAAATCCTCTGCTTCTAATGAAATATCTCCTTATTTTCGATAATGTATTCTATTTTATAGATCACAGTATTTCGTTATCTATCGTGACATTCCTAGATAGCAATATAGACACATACTAGTTACTAAAATATAAATACGTTTGTTATTGATATGCCAAGCTATCAACTGAGTCCTTGTATTGGCTGCGGTTTTTCAGCGATCTCGGATGCGGATGTTGCTTAAGACGTCACCTGCCAGGCTGTCCAATGATTCCTTATATTGACTGACGTTTTTATGCGGTCAAGGATGCGCCTTTTATTGGATGGCGTTTTTACGCGATCAAGGATGCGCCTTTTATTGGATTGCGTTTTTACGTGATCAAAGATGCGCCTTTTATTGGATGGCGTTTTTACGCGATCAAGGATGCGCCTTTTATTGGATTGCGTTCTTACGTGATCAAGGATGCGCCATGTTAATTAAGACGTCACATGCAAAGGTGTAAAAAACGTCTGATTGTATTACGTAGTCCCGCAATATTTGTTTGGGCACGTTACACACGTTTGTGAATGAGAAGACAAGTTTAAAACCATGGCGAATATGGATTGTGTGCATCATGTAACATTGTTGACCCATAGCTGATAAAGAACACAACATTCTCTTTTGCTGGATGTCTGGTTGAATAAACGAATGAAAGCAAAATGTTTTCATGCATAAGATATTTCGAGGCAAGTGCAAATCTCTATAGACCATCTTGTTTAATATGTTTGTCAACAATATGTTCCTTTTTATGAAAAATGACTGTGTTGTGTTTAATTTTAAAGATATCGAATTCATAAATATGCGCTATTGTATTAGAATAAAGTAATCAATATGCATTTATCTTTATCATATGCTAAATATATGATGCCGACTTCTTCTAAATGTTATTTCGTCGTATATTTTATTAAAGGTTCATTAGACACTCACATTAAAAACCAAAATATTTTATTTTGTCTCTAGTTATATAGTCCATTGTTTACCAAATACATGTCTACTTTTGCTTATGTTCAAATAGAATTTAATTAATTTTCAGACTCCTCGCCAAGCCTCAAAGTTTCATGTGAGTACCATCTACAGCTTTCTCCTGTTTGTGTAAAGGGTCTTTTCATATGTTAATGATGGGGTATTGTCTTGTTTTACGGTTGTAATGGGGTTTCCATCTATATTTTCAATAGAGATAACCCGATTTTCTTGTGTTTAAAGCTTTTTAATATTGATTTTCATATCAGTATATGTTAATCTTGTTGTTTCTAGTAGTGTCTATTACATGCAGTTCTGTTAAAAAGATTGCATACTGTCCCTTTAATGCAAATGTTGATTTTTGTATCATGTATGAGTTCCACATTGGTTAATCTCCAAATATATTATTGTTAGCATTTTTATTTTTTGTCACTCCTAAAAGGACTTTAAACCATATTTATTGTTAAATCAAATGTCTTTCTAAAAACAAACAAACACAATAATGTCTCTTTAAGAAAATAGACTTTATTTAACACGTCAATAGAAATCTTTTGGCAATATTTCTTGTTTGAACAATTACATGTAGATATACCAACAATCACCAAATATTATATGTTAGCACATGTAATTTTTTTAAAGGGACAGTCTAGAAAACAAATAATTTTTTGCATTATTAAAAAAGCAAATTTTGTAATATCAATGATATCAAAAGTTTATCACCAATTAATCATTTTTCTGTGGTTATTTTTATTTGCGAGCTAAACCTATGAGGTTCCTGTGCTCATTTCTTAGAGCTTGAAGAGTGCATGTAATCAGAATGCAATTTGACCACTAGAGGGCATTTTGAGAGCATTTGTATATAGAAAACCTTGAGCTCATACAGCATATTTACCATGTATTGATCATTGATTGTCTAAAATGTTGTTATGTCAGAACAACAAATAAGTGGTCATTTTTCATAGGCATAGATACAAGGGTAAGCACATAAGTCACATGTATTTCTCCATGTTTTTTGGTTTCAAACTTGATAATGCGTAATACAGTGTTTTCTTTGTAATCAATAATGTTCTGACTGTCCCTTTAAGCTGTGTTATTGGCATTCAAACAGTAATATGCCATCATGGATAATTGTAATGGTAATTTTGTTTGAGATAAGGGAAACAGTTTGGACATCACATCACAGAAACCAATCAATATCATGAACAAGGATAGGTATGTGATGATGTGGTGTCCACACACTTATAACCCACACTCTGCAAACAATCTGCCTCCATGGACCCGGTCCCATAGAAGTAGATTATATACAGAGTGTGGTCCACAAGTGTATGAAAACCACATCATCACATACCTATCCATTACACATTAAATAAAAACGAAATAAACATGACAACAAATACTTACTTCCTCTTCCTTCCCCTCTTCCCACGAGGCTGAGGCTCTGGGAGGGGCAACTGCCGCCTCTGACGAGTTCTCATTGGAGATGTTGTGGGAAGAGTGGAAGGAAGAGTACTGGGACGACCAAGGTGAGGAGGAGGAGATGGCCCGGCAGGAGGAGATGGCCCGGCAGGAGGAGATGGCCCGGCAGGAGAAGATGGCCCGGCAGGAGAAGATGGCCCGGCAGGAGAAGATGGCCCGGCAGGAGCAGATGGCTCGGCAGGGGCAGATGGACCGGCAGGAGCAGATGGACCGGCAGGAGCAGATGCACCGGCAGGAGCAGATGGACCGGCAGGAGGCCCAGCAGATGGCGGCCCAGGAGCAGGAGGCCCAGCAGGAGGCCCAGCAGATGGTGGCCCAGGAGCAGAAGGCCCAGCAGGAGGAAGACGAGCAGGAGGCAGACCAGCAGGAGGCAGACCAGCATGCGCCTCCCGGATGAAATTAAACATCTCTTGTTGGAGCCGGAAACTTCTGTTTTGGCCTTCTTCTATTCGAGTAAGGAGGTGTATGATTTGGGTTTGGCCTTCAATGATTTTGGTTTGGCCTTCAATAATTCTATTTCTGCCTTCTATATTTTGGATCCGGGAGGTACGCATCTGGTCAATGTAGTCTAGTAGAACCCGCACCTCAGCTATTTCCTCTTGTTGTGCACGGCGGGGTGCCCGTACACGGCGGCCTGCTGGTGCACGGCGGCCTGCTGGTGCTTGAGGGGCCTCTTCCTCTGCTTCCGCGGCCTCTTCGTCAAGGGGGGCCTCTTCGTCAAGGGGGGCCTCTTCGTCAAGGGGGGCCTCTTCCCTCCGAGGTGGAGATTCATCCCCACCACTCTCATACCGGGGAAAAGGAGGAGCCTGTAGTTGCTGTGCTGCCTCCTCCCCAGACTCTGTATATTTGAAAAATAAAGAAATGTATATATTAGGATATTTCCAAATAAAGCTTTAAATTATTTAGCTTACGATACAATTACAAATGCAGCCTCATTAATCCACTTTGAAATCTAACAATCAATACGATTTCCGCATTTTCAAAACCGTGTTTGTGATATCTCTGGTCAATCTGAATGTTTTAGCGCTTGTTTTCAGTCTGTTTAAATGCACACCTAACCTATAGCCTAGATACTAATGTAACCACAAAGTAATTGTGAATGCGTTTACGTAATAATGTGTTAAACAGCGTAATAGCATTAATCTTATCCTTAAAGGGACATGAAACCCAATGTTTTATCTTTCCTGATTTAGAAAGAGCATACAATTATAATCAACTTTCTAATTTACTTCTATTATCTAATTTGCTTCATTCTCTTGATATTCTTGGCTGAAAAGCATATCTAGATATGCTTAGTAGCTGCTGATTGGTAGCTGCACATAGCTGCCTCCTGTGATTGGTTCACTGTGTGCATGGCTATTTCTTCATTAAAGTATATCTAAAGAATTAAGCAAATTAGGTAATATAAGTAAATTGGAATGTTGTTTAAAATTGTATTCTCTACCTTAATCATGAAAGGAAATGTTTGCGTATAGTGTCCCTTGAAATACATTCGGATGTTAATTTATTCTTAAATGAGCTTACCGTCAGATGAGAGTGGCAGGTTCCCGGTATCGATTCCTCCGATACGACTATATCCACCTCGGAGATGCTGGGACGCAACATTTCCTCCCATCGGCAGTACTCAACTATCAGTGCAGGGCCGCCACCGGTTCCTGCGGCATGTTGGGACTCCCAGGTTATTTTTTTTTAAGATCCATCTTGCAGTCCCGGTAGTGATGTTTAATAGAGTCCATATCTCTATTCCGTCCACCCACTGCATTGACTGAATCCCTTATCTCCTGCCAGAGCTTCCTCTTCTCACTCTGGGTGGTCTTCTGATGCTGCAGCCTCCTATACCTGCCCATATAGGCTTCTACGAGGGCCTCCTTCTCCTCCATAGAAAACCTTGCCTCCCTAGTCTCCTTGGCCTTCCCCTGTGACGATGCCCTCTGTTTCCCGGACTGTGAAGCCCTACTCTGTCCACCACTGAGCCCAGCCACTTGTTCATCTTGAACAAAGTGGCTGGGTCCACCCACCGCTTCCACCCCCGCTTCCTGCCCCCCTTCCTGCCCCCCTTCCTGTCCTGTTCCTCTCCCCCTCCCTCTCCTCCCCCCTCTACCTCTCCCCTGCCTGCCCTCCATCTCTTCCCTAAACTAAACCCCAAATAAGCACACAAAAAGTGAGTGTGATCAAATGAAAGGGGGTCAAAATAAAGAACTAAAAAGACAAAAAAGTGCTGAAAGTGTGAAAGGGATATAAATAAAAGAGGGTAAGGAGTATTTAAATAAACAAAATGAAGAAGAAGACTAAAAGGAGGATATGTAAACTAAATGTAACTAGGGGATGGGGATGCGATGGGGATGGGGGATGGGATAAGAGTAAATGGGATGAAAGGGAATGGGACTACAGGGAATGGGGTATGGAGTGTAGTATGAGAGGGTATGGGGTATGGAGTGTATGTAGTGTTATTGATAAGTGTATGTATGTATTGAATGTGTTTGCGTGTAAATGTGTTAAGTGTACAGAAAAAGCACTCGCACACTCACCCAAACCAACTGTCGCTCACTAACTCACAATACCACTAACTCACACTACCACTAACTGACTCTCTCACACTACCACTAACTCTCAATAACTCACACTACCACTAACTCTCTAACTCACACTACAACTAACTCTCAATAAATCACACTACCACTAACTCTCAATAACTCACACTACCACTAACTCTCAATAACTCACACTACCACTAACTCTCACTAACTCCCACTACCACTAACTCACTCACGATAACACTAACTGACTCTCTCACACTAACACTAACTCACTCACAATAATGCACTAAATCTCAAATCTCAAAGCTCCAATCTCCAAAAACCCACCAGCAACAAAGTCAAAGAAGCCATGCTTGTGTGGTGCTTATATACCCTGTGTAAATGTTTAATGATGTACCGGTTTGCATTGTAAATTGTGTTCAGGTGTACTTTATTATTAATTAGTATTTGTGCAATGTGTATTAGGTGTGTGAATTTGCGCATGCTCATTTCGAGTTAGTATTTGTGGAATGTGTAGAATGCGATGATGTCATAGTGGTCGTTTTCTCTAACATTGTCCCATCGTATTATGTGCAAATGTTAATTTGCGATGGTGTCGTATTAGTGAAGTGTTGTATATGTATGTTTGTCCTAATATATAGTAATATTGAATGCGAGTATTTTGCTAGTGTATGATTGTGCATTTATTTTTCCTTGTTATTTTCCGTATTTCCGCATCTTAAAGTATATGCGTATTCCCTTGATTTTATGTTATTAATTTTCCCCCGTTTCTGAATGTGTAACGCTTATGTGCTTTTTTCTGTGATTGTTGTTGTGACATTTGCGGTGTGTTATTGTTGTGCATTATGTGGTATACGTCATATTACCGAGGAGTGCGTATTTCTTGCGAGATCGAGTGTTAGGTGAAAAAAGCGTCTTTTATTGCTTTTCCATTGATCTCTATGGGAGACTGTCTAACGCGGGCGGGATTCCGCGTGTGAAATACATGCGTTAGGAGTATCGTTAGATGGTTATTTATAAACTCTAAATACCCGCGTTAAAAAACTCAGTGTGTTAGAAATAAACCATGCGTAGCTAACGCACCCCATCTACCGCCAAACTCTAAATCTAGCCGATAGTGTCCAGACTAAGTAGCTATTTACCATGATACCAAACAACTGCTGAAAGAATTAGAAAAGGTCAAATGGGATCAGAAATATAGGTGGCTCACTATTGATGTACAAGCACTATACTCATCAATTCCACACAATATGGGTTTAAAAGCTATAGAATTCTTTGTTAGCAGAATAGCTGGATATGACAAATGTTTTTGTAACTACATCTCTGAAGTAACCAAGTATCTTCTAACACAAAACTATTTTACTTTCGAGGGGGTCTTTTACCTTCAGAGATGTGGGACAACTATGGGGGCTAAATTTGCCCCCCTCCTATGCCAACCTGTTCATGGGTTGGTGGGAGCTGTCCCACATCTATGAATGTCAGGACCCCCTTCGAGAAAGGATAGTGTATTATAGACGTTTTATAGTTGATCTCATATGTATATGGGAAGGTAATGTAGATAGTGCCAAAGAATTTGTAACAATTTTGAACAATAATGATGTGGGCATAAAATGTACCTCCGAATGGGCAAGAAATGAGATTCACTATTTAGATGTACAGCTTAGAGGTACAGTGGAAGAACAGATAGAAACAGAGGTATATGTAAAACCAATTGCTGGCAATACCTTGCTGCATGCAAAGAGCAACCATCCGTAAAGAGTGTTTAGCTCTGTAGCGAAAGGACAGTTCACTAGGTTAAAAAGAAATTGTAGCACAGATCCCTTATTTGAGAAACATGCCCAGATTCTTACAAACAAACTGAAAGACAGAGGTTACTCTAACAGTTTAATAACTAACAACAAGGATTTAGTGTCAAAAACTAACAGAAGTGACTTACTCAAAGACAAAGTGAAAAAGGACTCTATTAAAGATGAAAGAGTTACTTTTGTCACTCAGTACAGCAACCAGTATCACAAAATTTGTAATATTATACAAAAACATCTACCTATACTACAAGCAGACAACAAATTAACCAATATAGTGAAACAAGGTTGCAAATTTTCTTTTAAGAAAGGGAAATCTATAGGAAACAATATAGCAACAACACGTTTGAAAGAAAAAGAGACTCACAAAAGCTCATGGCTCACTTGCAAAGGCACATTCCATAGTAGTAACTACACTTGCAAGGCATGTGAATTTTTACAATCAGGAAACCAATTTAGATGTTCAGTTACTGGACAAATATTCAATCATGAAAAATGTCTAAATTGTAGAGAAAGCAATGTGGTTTATTTACTTACATGCATACTTTGTGACCTGCAATATGTTGGGCTCACGACAAGAGAAGTACATGAAAGAATAAGAGAACATGTCACCAATATAAAAAATGGTACATTAACAACACCTTTGGTACAACATTTTAAAATTAAGCATCACAGTGACCCAATTTCATTAAAATGGACAATCATAGAAAAACCAAGGAGAGGGAATTGGAATAGAGGAAATAACCTAGCTTTGAGAGAGGTATTCTGGATACATAAACTAAGAACCAGAAAACCTCTAGGTTTAAATTCGGAATATGACCTAATAAATGTTTGGCAGAAATAGTTGAACACTAAAATTACAAAATTGAAATGTATTTTTTCTACATTGAAAAAATACTAGATCTTAGACTGAAATACTTTGGACAAATAGATTTATTTTGAAACTAATATAAAAATTAGGTTAATATACAAAAATTTACCACAAGAGGTAAACACATATGCAAAATACACGATAAATGAAACATTAGAGTAATCTTAAAATGTGCTCTAATATTGCGATGGAATATAGAACTGGTAATGCACATGAAGAACCTTGATATAAAAGGATAGAGAAATAAAAATTTCTATTTCAGAGAAATATTTAACCAATAGTGATATAACAAAAGGCACTAAATTGACACATAAATAGAATTATGTTTAGATTAATAAGAACGCAGTGCATACACTTGAAAGAGCAGGATCATCTTGGTATGTGTTTAACATATTTATGTAATATCGTTATTTGTACATTCCATTGATCACCATATTTGAATACATAGAGTTAAATTAGTACGGGCATACAGTGACTCAATTCATAAATTGAAAAGTTGTAGCAACAACTTTTGTGGTTTTGGTGCACAGCCTAATAATTTGGACAAATCGGATGCAATGTCTCTATGGCTAAGTAGGACAAGATTACACCTCACAGTCTTTTTTATATGATTATACAGGTAGAGTTTATATACTCAAGATAGAATTTGTTACGAGCCATTCAATCTGTCAAAAGCACAACATTGTATATATTATAAAAGGCAAAAGAAACATTGTGCCGCAAATGTTGTTACTAATTAATGAAACAATGTGTAACTATTCCTAAAGAAATAAGTATCATACAATTTTATATTATCATCCGTCAAAACAGCACCTCTAGGGTTAAAATCACACCTGTTCTTGGCAATGAAGAGTAGTTCCTAGACTAGAACAAAACACCCAATCAGATAGTCAGCAGTTCAGTTTTAATTATCCAATCGGATAGCGGTGGGTATTTTAAAAGTGTACAATGTATGTTATGTTCTCAAGCTATGATTATGGCTGTCGCCGAAACACGTAAGCAAGAGAATGCTGTGCTATCTGTCTACATGTTGTTCAAGTTAACAAAGTTTTAAATGTAAGCTGAATAGTTCAATAAAAATTACGTTTTATTTTATTGAAACCTGCCTGGTGCTCCTCATTTGGATCGCTTGATCACTGCACACTCTATTTGAACCAATTGGGGATTAACGAGTGAGCACAGGTATTATAAGAATAACCGTCAGACCCTGGGTGAGAGTGGGATACCCCATAAGGCACTGGGACATAAGCAGCAATCGACCGACCAAAGGAGGAAAAGAAAAAAGCTGTAGAAGTCAAAACCGTTGTTGAAATGATCGAGGAGGGAGCCGGGCTAGTAAAAGCCTTTGTTCATCGGAGGTATACAAACTGGAATACAGATAGAGGCTCCTGTGGACCGACACACAAGCGGGACTCAGAATACAGCGACCGTTCCACATAGAGCGGGTAAGACTTACCATATCGAATGACTGTTTGCTTGTGCAGAAATTTTGTGACATTCTATCTCTGATGTGAAAGCATCTACAGCACTGATGATCAAGTCAAGTTTTGTTTGCAAGTGCTGAGGGGTTATCCCGGACCGCAGGTATTTGAAATAAGAAATTAAAAGATTAACCGTTGGTGCTTGGACTTTTTTTCTATGTGTATATATTCAGTATTAAGTCGCAACAACAGCAGTCCTCTTCCGAGTCGGAGCAGCCCAAGAGTACTTGGAAGCCAGCTCACTCCTGGAATAAGTCCAAATAGACTAAGAAGCCTGCCAAGAACAAGTCCGCATGAAGGGGCGGCCCCCGATCTGGGATTGGACCAAGTAGGGGGCAGACTGTCTCTTATTTTACTTTTCTAGCCATTGCCAGAACACAAGGTATTGCAGTAGCGCCTTACCTGGATGATATCTTGGTACAGGCACCATCTTTTCATCTAACGGAAAAACATTCAGAGTCCCTTCTCAGTCTGCTTCGATCACATGGATGGAAGATATTCTTACTCCAAGTACAAGGGTGAATTTCCTGGGAACTATAATAGACTCCATATCCTTGAGAATATTCCTCACATATCAGAGATGTTGCAAACTAACTTCTGCATGTCTTGCCCTTCAGGCCTCCTCGAGACCCTCAGTGGCTCAGTGTATAGAGGTAATCAGACTCATGGTGTCCTGCATGGACATCATTCCTTTTGCCAGATTCCCTCTCAGACCCTTACAACTATGCATGCTGAGACAATGGAATGGTGATCATTCAGATCTGTCTCAACAGATTGTTCTGGACAGCCTGTCAAGAGACTCCATCTCCTGGCGGCTCTGTCCAGATTATCTGTCCCAAGGCACATGCTTTTTGAGGCGGTCCTGGGAGATTGTGACTACGGATGAAAGCCTTTTTGATTGGGAAGCCGTTTGGGGTGCCAAGAAGGCACAAAGTCTGTGGACTCAGGTGGAGTCCTCCCTTCCGTTCAATATTTTGGAACTCCGGGCAATCTTCAATGCCTTGAAAGCTTGGCCCCTTCTGGGTTCGTCCCAGTTTATCAGATTTCAATCAGACAATATAACCTTGGTTGCCTATATCAACCATCAAGGGGGATTGAGAAGTTCCTTGGCGATGAGAGAAGTATCTCAGATACTAGAGTGGGCAGAGACTCACAAAATGTATGCTGTCAGCGATACACATTCCAGGTGTGGACAACTAGGAAGTGGAAATCCTCAGCAGGCAATCCTTTCACCCAGGGGAATGGTCTTTTCATCCCAAGGTGTTTGCAGAGATATGCAGCGAGTGGGGAACTCTGGAGATAGATCTCATGGCATCCCACCTCAATACCAAGCTACCCAGGTATGGGTCGAGGTCGAGGGATCATCAGGCAGAATTGATAGATGCCCTATCAGTACCATGGAGGTTCAGTCTCATATATATTTTTCCTCCATTACCGCTTCTCTTTCGTGTGGTGGCTCGCATCAAGCAGGAGAGAGCATCCATGATTCTGATTGCTCCATCGTGGTCGCAAAGGACGTGGTTTGCGGATCTGGTGGGGATGTCCTCATCTCCTCAGTGGAAGTTACCTTGTCACAGAGATCTGCTGATACAGGGTCCCTTTGTTCATCGAAATCTAGATTCTCTGAGGCTGACTGCATGGAGATTGAATGCTTAGTCTTAGCCAAGAGAGGGTTCTCTGAGAGTGTTATCGACACTCTGGTTCAAGATCGTAAGCCAGATACTTGTCGTATCTACCATAAAGTGTGGATGACTTACTTGTAGTACTGGTATGAAGAACGTGGATTTCCTGGCATAAGGTAAAGGTTGCCAAAATTTTAGCTTTTCTCCAGAATGGACTGGAAAAGGGCCTAGCTGCTAGTTCCCTGAAGGGACAGATATCGACCCTGTCAGTGTTACTGCAGAAAAGATTGGCTGAACTTCTGGATGTGCAGTCCTTTGTTAAGGCTCTGGCTAGGATCAGACCCATATTTAGATCTGGGGCTCTGCCTTTGAGCCTTAATCTTGTTCTTAGTATTTTGCAGCAGGCTCCATTTGAGCCATGCATACAGTTGACATTAAAGTATCATGGAAGGTTCTTTTTTTGTTGGCTATTGCCTCTGCCCACAGAGTTTCTGAGATTTCTGCTTTGCAATGTGTTTCCCCTTATCTGGTTTTTCATGCTGATAAGGCGGTTTTACGCACTAAACTAGGTTTCCTCCCTAAGGTGGTGTTGAATCGTAACATTAATCAAGAAATTGTTGTTCCTTCCTTGTATCCTAATCCTTCTTCAGTGAAGGAACGTTTGCTTCACAACCTAGATGTGGTTCGTGCCTTGAAGTTCTATCTTCAGGCTACTAAGGAATTCAGACAATATTCCTCTTTGTTTGTCATTTATACGGGAAGTGTAAGGGGCAGAAGGCTACTACGACTTCCCTATCCTTCTGGTTGATGAGTGTCATCCGCTTAGCTTACAAGACAGCAGAATGACAGCCTCCTGAGAGGATAACGGCTCATTCCACTAGAGCAGTGGCTTCCTCTTGGGCTTTTAAGAATGAAGCCTCAATGGATCAGATTTGTAAGGCGGCTACCTGGTCCTCCTTAGACACTTTTCTAAATTTTACAAGTTTGATGTGTTTGCTTTGGCTGAAGCAGCTTTCGGGAGAAAAGTTTTGTAGGCTGTGGTGCCCTCAGAATAGTGTCCGTCTCCTTTTTCTGTTCTATCCCATTATTCATTCAGTGTCCTCTGGAGCTTGGGTATAGTTTTCCCAACAATAAGGAATGAAGTTGTGGACTCTCCCTGCCTTATGGAAGGAAAACATAATTTATGCTTACAAGATAAATTCCTTTCCTTCCTGGCAAGGAGAGTCCCCGACCCCGCCTGTAATTTATTGTTTTGATGGGAAGCTCCTTTTTTATATTATGTCTTCTGGCACCTTTTTATACCCTGATGTTTCTCCTACTTTTCCTTGTTCCCTCTGCAGAATGACTGGGGGATAGGGGAAGAGAGAGGGATATTTAAGCCTTTGGCTGGGGTGTCTTGCCTCCTCCTGGTGGCCAGGTGTTGTATTTCCCAACAGTAAGGAATGAAGTTGTAGACTCTCCCTGCCAGGAAAGAAAGGAGTTTATCTGGTAAGCATAAATTATGTTTTTGTAGTGGTTCAAATAACTGAAATTAGACAGGATGGAGATGTGGTAGATTTGACAATAACGGAGCACTTTGTGCAAGTAACGGATTCAGTTTGTTCATGAAAACCTGTTCCTTTGTGACTTAATAGGTGTTCCTTGTTGTTATTTGATATTATTAACTGTTTTTAGGGAGGCTGAATATTCTAACATCAAGAGCAAGTTTGCTCAATGAGTAAAAGGTGCTTAACCAGGAATCCAAGACAATGGTGAAGGCTGTTAATTGTAAGCTAACAGGGCAATGGTGCATAAAATATTAACCTCTGCAATGGAAACTGAAAAAAAAAACAGCTGGAAAGAACAATAAGCTCCTACAACCCAATTCCTCACTCTAATTCTCGATAAGTACCAGGGCATGGGTTACCCATTGTTTCCCTTATTATAAAAAGGAGAAAGACCATTTGAGATCTTACTTCCCTAAGAAGAAGGGTTGTGCGAAGTAGCCAAGTATGGAGTTTGTACAGCCTGAGATAAGGAATACAGAGATTAATTGTGGGCAAAGTCCCCAAGCAGTTAAAGGATGCAGGAGATAGTGGTGCATCCTAAGCTGATGAGCTTTATGAAGATTATTCTTGGTATGAGTAGGGCTATCTGACATTTTATGTGCACTTCTGAAAGGGAAAGTTGCAGAACTGTGGTTAATACACTATAAATGGATATAAAAGTGCAAAAGGAAGATGCTCTAATATGTTATTGTATTGCACTATTGCTTGTACAGGGAGTGCAGAATTATTAGGCAAATGAGTATTTTGACCACATCATCCTCTTTATGCATGTTGTCTTACTCCAAGCTGTATAGGCTCGAAAGCCTACTACCAATTAAGCATATTAGGTGATGTGCATCTCTGTAATGAGAAGGGGTGTGGTCTAATGACATCAACACCCTATATCAGGTGTGCATAATTATTAGGCAACTTCCTTTACTTTGGCAAAATGGGTCAAAAGAAGGACTTGACAGGCTCAGAAAAGTCAAAAATAGTGAGATATATTGCAGAGGGATGCAGCACTCTTAAAATTGCAAAGCTTCTGAAGCGTGATCATCGAACAATCAAGCGTTTCATTCAAAATAGTCAACAGGGTCGCAAGAAGCGTGTGGAAAAACCAAGGCGCAAAATAACTGCCCATGAACTGAGAAAAGTCAAGCGTGCAGCTGCCAAGATGCCACTTGCCACCAGTTTGGCCATATTTCAGAGCTGCAACATCACTGGAGTGCCCAAAAGCACAAGATGTGCAATACTCAGAGACATGGCCAAGGTAAGAAAGGACGACCACCACTGAACAAGACACACAAGCTGAAACGTCAAGACTGGGCCAAGAAATATCTCAAGACTGATTTTTCTAAGGTTTTATGGACTGATGAAATGAGAGTGGGTCTTGATGGGCCAGATGGATGGGCCCGTGGCTGGATTGGTAAAGGGCAGAGAGCTCCAGTCCGACTCAGACGCCAGCAAGGTGGAGGTGGAGTACTGGTTTGGGCTGGTATCATCAAAGATGAGCTTGTGGGGCCTTTTCGGGTTGAGGATGGCGTCAAGCTCAACTCCCAGTCCTACTGCCAGTTTCTGGAAGACACCTTCTTCAAGCAGTGGTACAGGAAGAAGTCTGCATCCTTCAAGAAAAACATGATTTTCATGCAGGACAATGCTCCATCACACGCGTCCAAGTACTCCACAGCGTGGCTGGCAAGAAAGGGTATAAAAGAAGAAAATCTAATGACATGGCCTCCTTGTTCACCTGATCTGAACCCCATTGAGAACCTGTGGTCCATCATCAAATGTGAGATTTACAAGGAGGCAAAACAGTACACCTCTCTGAACAGTGTCTGGGAGGCTGTGGTTGCTGCTGCACGCAATGTTGATGGTGAACAGATCAAAACACTGACAGAATCCATGGATGGCAGGCTTTTGAGTGTCCTTGCAAAGAAAGGTGGCTATATTGGTCACTGATTTGTTTTTGTTTTGTTTTTGAATGTCAGAAATGTATATTTGTGAATGTTGAGATGTTATATTGGTTTCACTGGTAAAAATAAATAATTGAAATGGGTATATATTTGTTTTTTTGTTAAGTTGCCTAATAATTATGCACAGTAATAGTCACCTGCACACACAGATATCCCCCTAAAATACACAAACTAAAAACTACTTCCAAAACTATTCAGCTTTGATATTAATGAGTTTTTTGGGTTCATTGAGAACATGGTTGTTGTTCAATAATAAAATTAATCCTCAAAAATACAACTTGCCTAATAATTCTGCACTCCCTGTATATAACAGTGTGTTTAACCCCTGCAGTGATACTAAACACATAACGTCAACTCCAACACAGGAAAACACTACTGAGAGCTAGCTGAACACATCTAGTAAGCCAATGGCAACAGACAAATGTGTGTAGCCACCAATCCCAATAGTGTATGATATGTACATATTCTTTTCAACCAAGCACACCAGGAGAAGAAAGTAAATTTGATCACAGATGTGAATTTAAAAGTATGTTAACATTACATGCTCTATCCCAATAATACAAGTATAATGTTGACTATCCCTTTTTTTCACAAACTTGCTAGTTCAAGGCTTATTGGTATTTTGGGAGTGAAACACCATACTTTCAACAAAATATATATTTTTCCACATTATTATATTGAATCATTTTATATTGTAAGCAACATTATTTTGTTGCTTATTTAAATGAATAATTAATAATCTTAATAAAATGAAAATGCAAGCAGGACCAGAAGCTGATTGACTGCAGTACAAAGAAACGGAAAACTAACAAGTTCTAACACAAATATATGAAATATCCTGTCTGTTGTTTGAGTGACTGTCAAGCTAAAAACTAAAACCTTCAACTTGACATTAATTTATTTATGACAAGGATACAGAAACCAATATCCTGTTTAAACATAAAAAAATCCACACAGGTGCTGATAAAATATATGTAATGACTTTTTGACATAAATCACAATGATGCTCTTTAATGCAAATGGAGAATGCAAAATGACCTCATTATGTCACACATTCAACAACTTCCTTATAGACAAAATAATTATTAACTAAACCCAATTAGACTTCTGTTTGACTCTGATGTTCAGATTTATTCATTTACAGATTGAAGATTGAAGTATCTCTTTATTTACAGAGCTTATCAGAACAATGAGTGAGTGATGTGTTGTGAAATGTATAACAGGAAGTGGAGAGATTTGTTGACATTTTAATTATTTGAGGATCTAACCAAGTAACTTAGGACCATTAAATACAGTAGACTTGCAGAATCAACAAATGCCCACTAACAAGACAATGCAATAGCACATAGGGGCCAAAATATCAAGCCATGAATGGAGCTTGATGCAACTGTTTTTCACTCGAGCCTTCAGGCTCGCCGGAAACAGCAGTTATGAAGCAGTGGTCTTAAGACCACTGCTCCATAATTGGTCCGCCTGCTCTGAAGGCGGCATTGCACAAGCAGTTCACAAGAACTGCTTGTGCACTGATAAATGCCGACAGCGTATGCCGAGCGGATAATGTCGGACAGACCGATGATAAATCGGCCCTTAGTCTGAATTTCAAATGAGCAGTAGTTTTTTTTTGACAATTTTCACAATTTGCTTACATGTCTGTATCATGTGATAGCCATCAGCCAATCCCAAAATGCACACAAATATACACTATGAACTCTTGCACATGCTCATTAGAAACTGGTGCCTCAGAAAGTGTGAATATAAAAAAGATTGCATATTATTTGATAATGGAAGTCAATTGAAAATCTTGTATAAAATTGCATGCTCTATCTAATGTTGGCCCGATGAAGAAAGAGTGAGAAATAATGAAAAAATATCCAGAACCCTTCATAGCTAGAAGCTAAACGCTGACTTACTACTACTTTTTTGAGAAGACTACTTAGATAATCTCACTATACCAGAGAGCTTTTGAACACTTTCCCAACTCCAGGCACACAAACAGGCAAGACTTGCATTGAATCTGAACTAGAGCACAGGTAAAATAATGAACATATACATTTGACATATTTGCTGAATTTGTCTTTACTATGCATCAGCAAATTTAGGAATGTTGATACTGGAATGGTAAAGTGAATGTTCCCCTTAAAGGGCCACTCAAGTCAAAATTAAACTTTCAGGATTCATTTAGAGCATGCAATTTTAAACAACTTTCCAATTTACTTCCATTAACCAAATGTGCACAATCTTTTTATATTTATACTTATTGAGTCACAAGCTCCTACTGAGCATGTGCAAGAATTCACAGAATATACTTGTATGCATTTGTGATTGGCTGATAGCTGTCACATGATACAGGGAAGTGGAAATAGACATAACTGAAATTTGTAAAAAAAAAAAAAAATACTACTCATTTGAAGTTCAGACGATGAGGCTGATTTATCAAATGCTGGGCGGACATGATTCGCTGTAGCGAATCATGTCTGCCTGGCATCGCTAAATGCTGACAGCATACATTGTCAGCATTTATCATTGCACAAGCATTTCTAGTGAAATGTTAGTGCAATGCCGCCCCCTGCACATTCGCGGCCAATCACTAGCGATCACTAGCAGGCGGTATCAATGATCCCGATTGGATCGGGATGATTGCAGTCCACCACCTAAGAGGTAGCGGACGAGTTAAGGAGCAGCGGACTGATTAAGACTGCTGCTTCTTAATTTATGTTTCAGGTGATCCGGAAACATTGGGGGTAGATTGCAGCATTCACTGCTTGGTAAATCTACTCCTAAGTGCTATTGCATTGTCTTATTTTATCATTAATTTGTTGATTATGCAAATCTACTGTATTTACTGATCCTTTAACACTTGTTCTGCTATTCAAATGTTAATAAAAAAATGTTACCATTTCAATATTACATTAATCCCATTAAATTGTCAAATTGTAATATTAAATGTTAACATTTAAATGTTTTATATATATATATATATATTATTATTATTATTATTATTATTATCATTTATTTTTATAGCGCCCCCAAATTCCGTATATCAATGTAAATATTTGCATAGGAAATTAGCACATCTAGGCAAGATTCCCTGCTTGCTTTTTCCCAGAAATACTTAATATACAATGTTACCAATGCACAAGAGAATTCTGGGTAAGATATGCAAATTAGATATGCAAATTCTCATTTTTTTTGCTTCAAAATACTGTTTTAACACAGCGATCCTTTTAACAGGATTATTGCAGCAAATCAGAAATCACTCACTAGACAGCCAGTTTCGTTCTTTTTGGAACTCATCAGTAGGAGATAGATTTCTGGTTGCTGCATTGGTAAAGCTATTTTCATGGTTAAACCAAAATTCATTAAAATTATGGGGGGAGATAAAAAACTAAAATTAAAATCCTAGATGTCTCAAAATCAAATCATTGTAATTTTTTTATATCAAACTAAAAAGGCACCACTAATGTTAACATAGGGCTGAGAAATGCATTTTTTTTTTTTAAATAAATATGATTATAGTAAAAGGTAGCAATCCACAGTCCCTGTGGACTGTTTTTATTAGATGACATTTCAGGGAAACAACCTCCATTTCCTCAGACCAACCAAAGAGGAAAGGGACTTTGTGTTCCAAAAATGCCACCCCTTATAAATATAACTTTATTATATATTATTATTGTTATTATTATAATTATTATTATTAATATTAATAAATAATTAATGCTGACAACCTAGTGGATACCTATAGATGTTGAATATATATATATATATATATATATATATATATATATATATATATATATATATACATATATATACATATACATGTGTGATTCAGACAATAATGGAGATTACCTAAAAAATATATCAATTAGAAAGAACTGGAATCTATTACAGAAAAAAGTAACTGAGTGATTATTAATTTATAGCTTCCACTTCCTTTTTAACATAAAATAAGTGAAAGCACACCTCCAGATATTTACCAGTTAGAATCCCTTATCATCAACATTAAAATGACATTAAAAGGTACAAATTAAACTAAGATTCAGATAGGGCATTTCATTTTACTTTTATCATCAAATTTTCTTTGTTCTCTTGGTATTCTTTGTTGAAAGCTAAACCTAGGTTTGTTCATATGCTAATGTTGAAGCCCTTGAAGGCTGCCTCTTATCTCAATGCATTTTGACAGTTTTTCACAGCTAGAGGGCATTAGTTCATTTGTGCCATATAGCTAAAACTGTGGAGTTATTTATGAATCAGCACTGATTGGCTAAAATGTAAGTCTGTCAAAAGAACTGAAATAAGGGGCAGTCTACAGAGGCTTAGATACAAGGTAATCACAGAGGTAAAAAGTGCATTAATATAACAGTGTTAGTTATGCAAAACTGGGGAATCGGTAATAAAGGGATTATCTATTTTTGTAAACAATAACAGTTTTGGTGTTGACTGTCCCTTTAAGGGATGTAGCAAGTAGAATGGGGATAACAGAAAATGCACTTCCTGTAGATTCTTCAATTCAATTTCAATTTCGTGTTTTTTTTATTATTTTTACAGGTTTTTCCCAGTGGATAACTTTCAGGTCTATAAAGGGATTTAATCCTCTCTGCTTTTGTCTATAGAGTCTATAGGAGATAACCATCTGGGACTTTTTTCTATACCCTAGAACATTACATAGTGACTGTAATGCAGGCATTATATATATATATATATATATATATATATATATATATATATATATATATATATATATATATATATATATATATATATATATATATATATATATATATATATATATATATATATATTGAATAGATGTGACCTATCTATTGATTTATTACATTTTAGGCTAGATTACAAGTGAATTGCTAATTTATTGCACACCCGTAAACAGGCAAATTCACCCGTTATGGCCTCACAATAAATAACCAGCCATACAAGTGGCTAGTTATTGCTACCATGAGATCTCTGGTTAATTTTCTAAATTGCCCCCAAATTTCAGTATAGTGTTGGTAATAATAAAATAAGATATGTAACTTTTTTTTTTTTTTAAATAACTGCACACAAAGCAGTTATTAGGGCTTAAAGTTGGCAGATGTGGGGTGTAAGAATTAAAAACGACACTGAAAAGTGCCTTTACATTGCTGTCTATGGGGACTGTGTGTTCCCTGTAAATATATATATACTGTATGTATATGCTTATTTACTTATAAATGTATGTGTATATACACATATAAACACATAAATATATATGTATATATTCATATACATATATATTTCAATTTGCTGCCCATCGCTGCACAACTTCCCCACCTTCACTGCACTAGGTTCTCATGCTGTGTCTCACAGCATGAGAACGAGGCTCCCATTGGAGCCTATAAAAGCGCGCTCTATTGAGCGCAAAGCTTCCATGCAATGCGAACGTGAACTTGCGTTCGCATTGCACTTGACCTCATAAAATACCAGCACACATTTGAATACACTGGTATTATGAGTGGAGCGCAAATATTGCGTTCACGTTATCGCAATCTTGCGCTCCACTCGTAATCTAGCCCATTGTGTTTTACTTGTTTTTTTTATCTGTTTTAGTTGTATCATCTGGGGTTCCATCCAGAATTGTTTTTACTAATGAATAAATAATACTTTTCTGTACTTAAGCATTCTTTTATGTACTTCCTATACATATTTATTTTCTGGATACTTGTTACCCTAGATTAAGGATAAAGGGGTATTCAGGATCTGTTTGTACCAGTTTTTAGCTGACATTCCAGGAATTATATTACCTTTTCCCCCTGAAGGAAACCTCCTGCTTTCAAACTGCATGTGGTGGGGTTTCATTTATTTATTGTAACACTGTTCTCATTTGCCTGAACATGAAGATGTATCATGTGGAATGATACTGGTGCTCAGTTGGGTTGGAATCCAGTAACTGATACACACAGGCAGCTATAGAACAAGCTGCAATAGTTAGTGCTTGCAAATAGGAAATAATAGTGCAGTCACAACAAGGATTGAAGAGAGTATTGAAACAAGCTTCAGTCAAGGGTTGGAGATAGCAATGACAATAGTCAGTATACAGGAGACAATACTAAAGACAAATATACAAACAATTGCTTTTCCCTAGATTGATAGGCTTCCTGGGTTTTTACTTTATCCCAGTGTGTTGCTTCAGACCCCCATATGCATATGTGGTTTTACAAAGAGATAGTTCTCTCTAAACCTTGTCCTAGACAAGATGGCTACCACTGCCATGAGTATCTAGTGGATCTCCCTCCATAAAAGAGCACTTTAATGGGATTGCCATTGGTTTTGCAAAACTTTCACAAGATTGCTACCAGTAAGTGTCAAAATAATCCTTTAAAATACAGTATAGACACTTTTGAATGTTTATTCACACCCAACTGGCATTACTGGTGCCTATCTATCTAAAGGTAGATGGTCCCCACTTGAGGTGATTTCTGTTACATTATTATTAAATATGACTCCAACATTTTCTGTAGCTTCATAAAAGTGAAAATGCAAATAAGTGAAGTTTAAGACAGAATACAAATTTACAAAATATCAATAGCATTAAATATACCTTTTAATTTATACAGGAAAGAACTCAGTTTGTCCTTAAGTAGCAACCGCAAAGGAGATAAGATAAACATGCACAGGTTTTAAATATCCTTGGAATGCACAGCAACGTCACTCATGACAAAGCCGCACTGAAATTCCCTGAGTGGCGAAACACGTGTAACGTTTTTTCATCCTTTAGCTCGGCATGGCCAGTCGAACTTAAAGGGCCATGAAACCTAATTTTTTTTCTTTCATGATTTAGAAAGAGAATGTAATTTTAACCACCTTTCTAATTTACCTCTATTATCTAATTTTCTTCATTCTCTTGATATCGTTGGATAAAAAGAATATCTACATAGGCTCAGTAGCTGCTGATTGGCGACTGCACACACATGCCTCGTGTAATTGGCTCACCCATGTGCATTGCTATTTCTTCAACAAAGGATATCTAAAGAATGAAGCAAATTAGATAATAGAAGTAAATTGGAATGTTGTTTGAAATTGTATTCTCTATCTGAATTATGAAAGAACATTTTTGGGTTTAGCGTCCCTTTAAGTTCTGAACTGTGACCACTACAAGTGTATTAGGTGAAGGTCAAGCTGCATATACCCAGACGAGCACAGGAAGTGTATCGGACTAGTACCGGTGGAATACACAGCAGATTGACATATACTTGGATGGTGGAGCATTGGTTGAGATTGTATACTATCCTCAGGGAAAACCCCAATATAGAGTTTCATGCTCTTTGGGTCCTTCTAGGCGAGGATTACAGTTTGCATTTTCTCTAACACCTGCCCCTTTACTCACTTGCTATATGTGTTACAAGCTTAAATGAATAACTCCTTCTAACTAGTTCAATTGCTTAATGCAGATTATATGTAATTATTTCATTATGCTGAATAAATGTATATTGCAATTAGTCATCTAGGTTTGCGGTGGGCATCCTTTCAACCCTACATTTGAGGAGATCTATGTATATGGAATTTAAGGGAAGTTCCTGGCTAAGGCACACTTCTATTTACCCCTTCTTTTTCTTTCCTTTTATATTCTCACTTTTTTCTTATTTCATTATAAATTATATATTCATTAAAGGGATACTAAACCCAATTTTTTTTAATGCTTGTGATAGAGCATGCAATTTTAAGCAACTTCCCAATTTACTCATATTATCAAATTTTCTTTGTTCTCTTGCTATCTTTTTTTTTAAAAAGTATGAATGTAAATCATAGCAGCTGGCCCATTTTTGGTTTAGAACCTGGGTTATGCTTGCTTATTGGTTTGCTAAATGTCAGCCACCAATAAGCAAGTGGTTATCCATGGTGCAGAACCTAAAATGGGCTAGCTCCTTAGCTTTAAATTCCTGCTTTTTAAATAAAGATAATACAGAGAATGAGGAACATTTGATAATAGGAGTAAATTAGAAAGTTGCTTAAAACTGCCTGCTCTACCTGAATCACGAAAGAAAAAAATTGGGTTTAGTATCCCTTTAAGGACAGAAATTAATCAAATGAGGCAAGGATGTAAATAAATTCACATGATAAATATACATATCTAATAATAAGCCAGCTTTTATTGCCCCCTCTTTGAAAATGATCTTACAGCATCCCTTTAAAATATCTCTGCAGGAGCAGATAACATTTCACTAGGGTTAGCTCAACCATAGCTATGATCAATCCTGATGCTTTCCTTCTAAAGGTTCTCTCTGCATTTCTGTGCAGTAAATTCTGAATACTGCTTCCTTAGGAATTTTTTAAATTATTAATGTAAAAAGTAATAACTTTTTTTTTTTTTTCTCAGTACAGGATACCCAGTGGGTTTTCTGTGATGAGTTGAGTTCAGCATGCGTAAAACAGTTATCATTGATGGGTTTCATAAAAACACAGTAGACATTCTGGCAGAATATTTGCATACAGGAGTTGTCACATAGACAATCAGAGACGCCATTCCATCAGATAATAGTTATCTCTAATTAAAATTTATATCCATCAAAAACTTCCCATTTCCCTGTTAAAACTATGAATCTTGAAATGCTTGTAGAATACAATAAGCAGCTTTATATCTTATCATATTGCAACGTTGAGCCCTTCTATAGCAGCTGATTAGAAATTCTGTTGTATCAGTAGATAGATACTCTTGAGGCCAGATGTTCTCATTATTTTGATATCTTTAGAATTCTAACCTCATACAATGCTAAAATTAGTAACTTTCTCTAAAAAGAGAGGTTGAGAGATATTGTGTGAATAAATTTGTGTTTTGCAAAAAAAATATAGAAAATTTAAGTAATCAAAGCAAGTTTTTGGGCACTGAAAGAAATATTAAAGTGATTTAATTTATGTCTTATTAATTAGGAGGTTAGTTTACATACAACAGATAAAACCGATAGCTACTAGTGCAGATATTACGTGTTCTAATTTGGTAGCATATGCTGCTAAACTTAAGTATTGTAGCCTCTTAGCCACATAAGAAAGATACTTCCTAGGGGCATATCTATCAAGCTCCGAATGGAGCTTGGTGCCACGCGTTTCTGGCGAGCCTGCAGGATCGGCAGAAACAGCAGTTATGAAGCAGCGGTCACAAAGACCGCTGCTCCATAACCTGTCCGCCTGCTCTGAGCAGGCGGACAGACATCGCCGGAAATCAACCTGATCGAGTACGATCAGGTTGATTGACACCCCCCTGCTGGCGGCCATTGGCCGCGAGTCTGCAGGGGGCGGCGTTGCACCAGCAGCTCTTGTGAGCTGCTGGTGCAATGCTGAATACGGCGAGCGTATTGCTCGCCGTATTCAGCGAGGGCTGGCGGACTTGATCCGCACTGTCGGATCAGGTCTGCCAGACTTTCTTTAATAGGGACCCTAGAGTCAGTTATCTTCTCACATTTTCTCTTATATCCTTAGTTTTCTCCTTTATTTAGCAATATTACAAGGTAGACAGAAAAAATAATTTCTAAAGAGTTGTTAGGGTTAAAAAAAATCTTTATTTTTGGGCTGATATTCATTAAAGGGACACTTAAGTCAAAACAAACTTTTATGATTGAGCAGTTTTAAGAGACTTTTCAATTTACTTCCATTATCATATTTTGCACAGTCTTTTTATAGTCACACTTTCTGGGGGAACAAAATCCTACTGAGCATTTGCACAAGCTCACAGGGTATATGTATAGTTGTCTGTGATTGGCTGATGTCTGTCACATGATACAGGATAAATTAACAGTAGGTGTTATTACATGGTCTTTTTTATTATGAACTTGTTAATTATGCAATTCTACTGCATTGAGTTGTCCTTTAAGTTTTGCTTTTTAAAGGGACATGAACCCCCCAAAAAATATGTCATGATCCAGACAGAGCATACAATTTTAAAAATATTTTAAATTTACTTCTATTATCAAATATGCTTAGTTCTCATATTATTCTTTATTGAAAAGATATCCAGATTGGTAATGTGCACATGTCTGGATCACTACATGACAGGAAATAGTGCTGCCATCTAGTGCTCTTGGTAATGTATAACATTCTTGCAAAACTGGTGCCATATAGTTCTGCAGGCCATCATGCACATTCCTGATTTTACCTTCTTGCTTTTCAACAAAGGATACCCAAAAAACAAAGACAATTTGATGATAGAAATATAGTGGAAAGTTATTTAAAATTACATGTTGTATCTGAATCATGCAAGAAACGTTTTGGGTTTGATATTCCTTTAAAAAGAAATCCTTTTGTCAGATATTCCCTATGCGGCATTGCTCATGCATGATGATGTCACTAGGTCCTGGAAACCCTGAAGTGCCAGGTTGCTGCTGACGGCTTAAAGGGACAGTCAACACCAAAATTGTTATTGTTTAAAAATATAGATAATGCCTTTACTACCCATTCCCCGGTTTTGCACAACAAACATTATTATATTAATATACTTTATAATATTTAACCTAAAAAATTCTGCCTGTTTCTATGCCACTACAGACACACATGCTTTATTATTAGCTTTTCGCAGCAAGACACTGCTAGTTCATTTGATCCATTTACATAACATTGTGCTCACGCCCATAAAGTTGTGCACAACACAGCAGTAATTGGCTAAAATGCAAGTCAAAAGATAATAAATAAAAAGTCATGTGATCATGGGGGCTGTCAGAAAAGGCTTAGATACAAGGTCATCCCAGAGGTAAGAAGGCTATTATTATAACCATGTTGGTTGTGCAAAACTGGGGAATGGGTAATAAAATGATTATCTATGTTTTTGAACAATAACAATTTTGGAGTTGAATGTCCCTTTTAGGGAGCTGGATGGAGGGTGTAAATATTCAAACTCCTCAACAACAACAAAAATTCACATTATTAGCCACTGCTACAAAGGTTTGGTGCAACTATCCAAATGGCATATTTAGTGACAAATAGAAGGCTCATTTCTTATGTGGACAGGGATACCTTTGCTGGCATACAGGGAAAGTAGGGCAAGATCTGACAGTGGGTGTTGGGAATAAGAAAATTATTCCCTTATCTTTCAAGTTATATGATACTGTCAATTGACTAAGTTCCATCCTATCACAAAAGCCATTAGAAAACATTTGTGTAGCTACTTTGCTGATTATTTTTCTTTCTTTTTCTAAGTCATTCAATATTGCAATCCAATACAAGAGCTGTATATGTTTGAATAAGTAAAACCACCTAAATTAGCTACAGGACAATCTGGTGAAGAGACAAAAAACTGAAAATTGTATTTCCCACAAATTAAAGGTATTTTAAACTGAAAGCTTGATTCCCTATACATTAATGGGATATTAAACTCATTTTTTTTCCTTTCATGATTCAGATAAAGCATGCAATTTTAAGCAACTTTCTAATTTACTCCTATTATCAATTTTATATTTGTTCTCTTGCTATCTTTATTTGAAAAAGCAGGAATCTAAGGTAAGGAGCCGGCCTTTTTTGGTTCAGAACCCTGGATAGCGCTTGTATATTGGTGAATAAATTTAGCCACCAATCAGCAAGCGCAACCCATGTGCTAAATCAATAGTAGTAAATTAGAAAGTTGCTTAGAAGTGAATGCTCTTATCTGAATCATGCAAGAAAAAAATTGGGTTTAGTATCCATTTAATGAAAATGAAACAATGTTGTAATATATATATATATAAGAGTAATATTTATGTGTGTTGTGTATTTTGCTTGGATTTGATGTACAATATCTTGGCCTTGGTGTAAAAATGATACTTGTCTTACTTTCCAAAGAGGGCTGGAGCTCAGATTATGTAGTTAAAAAATGGGATGACTTTACTAAAGCCTAGAGAGGCCATGCACTTTTAATATTTTTAAACTTGTTATGTTGACATAGCAACTTGTTTAATCAACATAACAAAACAAGTTAAAAAATATTAAAAGTACATGGCCTCTCCGGGCTTCCGTATGACTCAGCTGCATATACTGCACAGTAATGGCTTAGAGCAGTGCAGAATGTTTTTTAGAAATCATCCTAGTTGGTTGTATTCAAGGCAGATACGTTGTAGCATCGTCCCAACATTGTCCCACAATTTGCCACATTTTGCAGCATATTAAGGTTTGATTATTTGCTTCTTGGTTTCTGTAGTGAACATGTGACAAAAATTTTACAGCAAAGTGTTTTATGACAAAGGTAAGTGAAATAAATAATGAAATAATGTTTGATTCCTGATCCTTTAGTCGCTTGTTGCATATATTTATATAGTGCTAAATTCAATACAGTATACCATGTTTATTTATTTTTTTTTTTTTTAAATAAATGTTTTTTATTGAGAAAATTAGGTACAAACAGACAGAGTCTTAGAATCCACGCAGGGATAATACAATGTTCATTTAAGTACATTATCAATATATTTGAAGACAAGGCTAAGAGATTGATCAGTACAAACTATGAGCAATAACAGTAAAGATGGAGAACACCTCCAATAAACAAGTGGAAATCAGTCTTCAATGTTACTAACAAAAATTCTCATTTTTTTTTTTTTCTAGTATTAAACATTAGATGCAAGACT
Source organism: Bombina bombina (assembly GCF_027579735.1). Classification (NCBI taxonomy): domain Eukaryota; kingdom Metazoa; phylum Chordata; class Amphibia; order Anura; family Bombinatoridae; genus Bombina; species Bombina bombina. The sequence goes on along the minus strand of NC_069501.1, from coordinate 1,181,366,340 downwards.
TTTATAAATATAATACTCTCCTATAGAACCAGGGGTAAGGGGAGGGATAAAAAAAAAGGGGGGGTAAGAGGGAGGAAGGGAAAAGGGGTTAGGGGGAGGGTGTAAGAGAATTAAGCAGGGTAAACCTCATATCTACAAGGGGTTTTAGGTGGGGAACTTCTCTACCCATGGGCGCCATATTTCTAAGTAGGAATCTAGAGCATCCATGGCCTTATATGCATATAACTCCATATCACGGAGGTAGGTGACAGTGGCTATGACTTGCCTGATTGATGGAGGAGATCTCTGTTTCCAAGCCCTCACTATCTCAAGTTTGATGGACATGAGGAGATAAATCGTTAAGCTTTTTTGTGCTGTGGAGAGCGGGGGGAAGTCTAGATGAAGAACACATGCTTGTGGGCTGAGAGGGAGAGTGATGCCTAGCTGTCTAAGAATGTTAAAAAGCTGCGTCCAGAGGGGAGTGAGTAAGGGGCAATGTAACCAAATGTGACTCTGAGTGCCCTTAAGGCCACATCCCCTCCAGCAGAATGGAGGGTGGGAGTTGTATATTTTGTGTAGAGTGGTTGGAACCAGATGCCAACGCACGGTTATTTTAAAATGCAGTTCTTACAAGGTGGCGCAGTGTAGGATTTTTCTGGTAGCTAGAATTTCTCTGTGCCAAGTGTCAATATCACATGTAAAAGTTCAACTCTTTTTTACAAGCTGTATGTTGTGAAATCTTGTGATTGTTGTGAAATCTTGTTGCTCTCCAAGAAGCTACATTGGTCGCATAGCCCCAACTTAATAGGTGGGTTAGGCGAGCTGCTTGATAGTATAATATAATATTAGGAAACTTAGCCCTCCTTTGGTTATGTTTCTTTGTAAAGTCTGCGTAGCAGTCCTAGGTTTCTTGCCTTTCCAAACATAAGACGTGATAAGACTCTGCAGTTTGTTAAGTATCGGTCAGGGGATATTTATTGGAAGAGACCTAAATAAGTAGATAACTTTAGGGATAAAGGATATCTTGACCGCCGCAATCCTGCCTGTCCAAGAGATCTCTCTATAGTCCCAAGAATCAAGAAGTTTACGCCATTCGGGGAGCCTGACAGAATTTTTTTTAGAAATGACAATGGAGGTGTCCATACTAAGATGTATACCTAAAAGTTTAATAGATTGCGCTGACCAACGAAATTCATATAAACTCTGTAAGTTTTCCAAGTCACGGGGCGGGATATTTAAATGTAACACCTCGGTCTTAGAAAAATTCAATTTATATAGACTTAGTGAAGAGAATAACTTAAGTACGTCAAAGACAGCGGGGAGTGAACTGACAGGTTGTGTCAGGAGAAGTGTAATATCATCAGCATAAAGCGAAATTTTATGCTGTGAGTCAGATGAGGGGAACCCTGTAATGCTCGAGTCTAGTCGTACTGCCTGAGCCATGGGTTCTATCGAGAGCGCAAACAATAGGGGCGAAAGGGGACAACCCTGTCTGGTCCCATTAGAGATTAGGAAAGAACTAGATTGGAAACCCACACCTTTAACTGTGGCTGAGGGGTTAGAATAAAGGGCCTGTATTGCTATGATGAATTTGGTCGGGAACCGAAACACCTTCATTGTTTCCCATAGGTAGTCCCATCTCACCCTGTCAAAGGCCTTCTCGGCGTCTAGTGACAGGGCGAGGATGGGAGTCCCCTGGTCGGCTGCACTTGCTAGAACATCAAGTACATACCTTGTCGCATCAGGGCCCTCCCTCGAAGGTATAAAACCTACCTGATCCGGATGGATCAGGGTGGGTATAATTTTAGCGAGACGATTAGCCAAAATTTTGGGGTATAACTTAGTATCAAGATTTAATAAAGAAATAGGACGGTAGCTCCCGCAGTCTAAAGGGTCCTTCCCAGGTTTGAGAATGGTAGTGATAGACGCTTCTAGATATTCTTTGCGGAAAGAACCATTACTCATTACTTCATTAAATACTCTGCAAAGTATCGGGGCCACTATATCGATATAAGATTTGTAGAACTGGCCAGTGAACCCATCTGGGCCTGGCGATTTGGTTAGTTTGAGTTCTTTTATATTAACTCTAACCTCATCTAACGAAATTGAAGCGGTCAGATCTTGAGAAAGGTCTGAGGTAACCTGGGGGAGATCAAGGGATTCTAGGCATCTACTAATTTCTGAACTCTGGAGGAGAGGGGTCAAGTCGGAGTCTTCTAGATTATATACATTTTTATAGAATTCTCGGAAAGTATCCCCTATCTCTTTCGGGGAAGTGACTATTCCACGAGCTGAATTAAGTCTCATAATTTTGGCTTGCGCCGTGCGGTTGCGAAGTTTAGCGGCTAGAAGTGGGGAAGTCTTATTACTTTTATAATAATACATTTGTCTAAGTTTTTCTAAATTTGCTTGTGTTCTCTGGGTTTCTAAGTCTTTAATCTGTCTCGTAAGGTCAGAGATTTGCGTGTTGGTTGTAGTAGTGTAAGAGGTAGAGAGATGACTTTTAAGTGATCTAAGTTGACCGGTCAGAGCAGCGAGAGAGGCATGCTGCGCCTTATGTATCTGTGCTGCCTTGGTGATATAGTGACCTCTAAGATAGGCTTTGAGGGATGCCCATAAGACTTCCGTAGTGACGTGGGTAGAGTCGTTGATTTCTAGGAAGCAGGTTATTACTTCATATGTTTCTCGTTTGAGATTTGGATGTGTGACTAGAAAGTCTTTAAGCCTCCAAGAAGGAGGGGACGTGTGGGGGGGTGAGGACCCAGGGTTAGAATAACAGAGTCGTGGTCTGACCAGGAGATGGGGAGAGTTTGAGCTTGTGTTACTTGTTCCAGTACACGGGACCCTGTGAAGAAAAAGTCAATGCGGGTATAGGAGCGGTGTGGGGAGGAGTAGAAGGTAAATTCTTTGTCATAGGGATGTAATGCTCTCCAAGCGTCATAGAGGTCATATTGGGAAATTAGATTTTGGAAAGCTAGGGAGAGGGGATGTGGGATCTCTCAGCAGCCGAGATCTTTGGGCCCATTCTATCTAAGGAAGGGTCCCATATTAAGTTTAAATCCCCTCCTAAAATCAGAATTCCTTGTTTGACAGCGAAGGCTAGGTCTAAGAGATGTCTGAGGAATTTAATTTGTTTCGTGTTGGGGGCATAGGCGTTTACTATGGTAAACAATACACCATTTAATTTACATGTCAAGATGATATAACGGGACTGTGAGTCAATTTCTGTGTAGATAGGTTCATAGTGTACCAAGCAATTAATAAGTATCGTAACTCCCCTAGATTTAGAGTGAAAGGAGGCCTCGATAATAGTTGGATATTTTTTATACTTATGCAAGTAAAATCGGGAGTAGTGAGCCAATGGGTCTTTTGTTGGAGAGCTATGTCTATTCTGGAGCGCTGCAGCATACCCAACATAAGACTACGTTTAGTAGGAGAGTTCAGGCCCTGGGTATTGAGTGTCAGAATACATAATTGAGCCATGACTAAGAGGGGGGAGAGGAAGGGGGAAGGGGTGAAGGAGGGAATGGAGAGAGAGAAGAAAGGAGGGAGAAAAGAAAAAAAAAAAAGGGGGGGAATTGTCTGGGTAAAGGGAAGATTTCAATATATAACACTAATAAACCTACGAGAGAAATACATTAGAATAAATGCATAACATTGCTATAAACATCAAATAAGGGGGGGGAATTCAGCGGGCGAGAGCCGCTCGTATGTAAAAGGGGTGGGGGATGGGGGGATTAGAGTGATGTATAACAGTATTGATGATAGGGCCAGGAAGGTAGAACAATAATAAGATAATATAACAGGTATACAAGACTATAGAAATTTTTGTAAACCAAGTGCTATAGGTAGTAGGAGATAGGGATATTATATAAGGAGGCTTGTGTATCTATCTGTCCAAGATTAGGGGATAAGATAAGAGAGAATCCGTAATAATTAGAAAAAGGGAAATCACATAAGGGAAAAGGGGGGGGTGCCTGAATTTAGTGAGAAGGAAAGTTATTAAACACTAGAGAGGAATTGTGGAATATCATACTTAAGGGGTCTGTCAAAAATAAATATGCAAGAGTATTTAGATATGGATGATGGTTACTATTGGATAGCCTAATTAACCTCATACAGAATAACAATATTTTACAACATATATTTGATAAACGTAAAAGAGACATGTTGAACCAGATCTTAAATACAAAAGAGCTCTGTATGAGGGGTAGTAGGAGTTTTGGTGTTGAGTGGTGAAGATAAAATAGTGATCTCAGTGTGAGGCTGACGATCCTAAGGAGTCTGGAATAGGGAAAGAAGGAAAAGTGCTATAGGAATCAAGGGGATTTGGCTATTTAGGGTCTGCGATGACCAGAGTCATAACAGAGGAAGGAAAGCGCTTTACTGGAAGTTAAGTTAACACACTTTCTAGGAGGGAAGTTATTGGTTGTGATAGATGTGTAGTGAAACATGATACTCATGAACTTTGTCTAGAGTAAACAGGCGAGCACATTCAAATATAAATGATAGTTACAGTCACAAAAACTAGTTAATCTTATAGCGAATGACAATACACCACAACATATATTTACTATGAGTAAGAGCAACTTTTAGCACCAGAACACAAGCATAAAAGAGCGCTATATTAGGGGTATTAGGAAGTTTGTTACTAAGTAAGGGAAATGAAATATGAGCCTCAGTGTGAGGTAGACAACTCTAGGTAGTCTGGAGTAGGGAAAAAACGAAAAGTGCTATAGAAATCTAGGGAATTTGGCCATTTAGAATTTGTAAGATATTGGGTCATGTTAGGGGAGGCAAAATACTTTACTGGAGGTTAAGTTAATGCACTTTCCATTACGTGGCCATTCCTGAAAAATAAAAAAATAAATAAAAAGAGCTAACTCAAGGGTGTAACCATAAATAGGAAGACACATGTTAAATATCTGGGTTAATACTTAGTAGAGTTAGAAACAAAAAAGAAGAGAAAACAGTAATGAAACTGACAGCATCATAATAAAATGTATAACAGGTCTTGTTACATTACCAACAGTAGTGTCCATCAAGGATGTGGTCTCTAATATGTGAGCTTGACTGTTTCAGCTACTTTAAATAAAATGGTAGAGTCCAAGGATTAATCTGTGAATAATCCCTCATAGTCCCAGCGGTGTCAAAAAAACAGAGAAAAAAAAAAAAAAAAAGGGAAGAATCCAAAGATCAGGTATTGAACTGTAGAAGGGACTTCTATTTTGAGCAATCTCAGGGATCTTCTTGTGTGGAATGAACTTCTTTTCTCTTAGCTTGATAGCTGAGTCGTTGTGGGAGGGGATGCCATTCCATTGCAGTGGCTTTAAGTTTCCCAGGCGGAGCTGTAGGACCCTTCAGCTCATTTTGAGGGCGTAGGAGGCCAGTTGATTGAAGAATCTTATATCCTTGTTCAAGGGAAGAGACAATATATGACTGATCTTCTATCTGAAAAAATAACTTGACCGGAAAGCCCCATCTATATTTAATGTTATTCTGGCGTAAGGTCTGAGTTATTTGCTGGAAGGAGCGCCTTTTGTTCAGCGTGTGCGTGGACAAGTCAGGAAAGATCTGAATGGTTTGATATGGGTCTTTTAGTTGCTTGTTTTGATAGGAGGCTCTGAGTAATTTCTCCTTAAATGTAAAATAATGTAGTCGTAAGATTACATCCCTTGAAGAGCCAGAGGGGGCAGTTCTTGGTCTCAGAGCGTGGTGGGCTCTATCAATCAGGGCCTCTTGTTCCTGCACGGAACCAAGTAGTTCTTTAAACAGCTCTGTGAGATATTTAGGGAGGTCAGTAGAGCCCACTTCCTCTGGGATGCCGCGAAATATTATTGCGGCGTGACCTGTCCTCAAGGTCCGCCAATTTTGACTCAAGATCAGTGATCATTTCCGCTAGTGACTGTGTGTACGCCAAAGGGTTAGAGTGGTCTAAGTGTAGATCTTCCTGCTTTTTTCTAAATTTTCAGTTCTTTCTCCTAGAAGAGAAATGTTTCTCTTAAGTTCCGAAACTGAAGTTTTGAGTTCTTGTTTTAGGGAAGAATGGTGAGAATCCATCTTGTCAGATAGATCCTTGATTGATTCTAAGATAGAGGAGTGCGGGGTCAGCGCCCTTTCTGCAGAATGAGAAGCAGATCTATGTAGCTCCTTGGTGGTAGTAAGAGAATCTCTAGAGTCCTCGTCAGACATGTCATGTTCATATGCGGCCTTATGAATAAAATGATCAGAGAGGGTTCTTTTCGGAAGCTCCGTTTGCTTTGTCTTCTTTTTTTGTGAATGTGACATATTGAGTGCAGACTAAATGGGTAGCAATGCTGAAAGTTCCAACAAGGTTATTGCAACCTCCAATGATCAGTAGTGGTTAAAGAATGTGGATTCGGCACCCCCCCTGCAAGGTGCGCCTAACACTGCATCCCTCTTGTAGGGAGACTAAAAAGGAATAAGTGGGGGTGGGTGATACAATATGAGGCAGCAAAGCTCTACCTCTCTCACCTGGGGCAGGTGCTCTCCCTGAGCAGGTTGGGCAAAAGGATAGAGGGATATGACCCGTAGGAAAATGAGGCCTACGGGAAAGGGAGGTGAGGAGGTAGAAAAAAAAAAATTGATCTTGTGTAGAATGAAAAGTGTGAAGGGTTGCAGAGAGCTTTGGTCTAACAAAATCAGTCTCAGCAAGATGTCATTCAGTTATAAACCACTATGTGGAAGCAGATGAAGTAAGTGCTAGGTAGATCTTCTTAGATTGAGCTGGTGTTGTTAGATAAGTGATGAGGGGTTACTCCAGCAGAATCTAGGCAGTCACAAAAATAAATATATGTGTGGCAGGCCAATAAATATTGAGAAGAGAGTAATGGTGTCAGTAGTTTAACTGCAGGTATGTTTGGGTGAAAATGTTATATGGACTGCAGGATATTCACACAGGCCTTCCTCCAGAGAAACAACAGTCTGAAAGATTGCCACTTTATTATAAGTGAAGAGGCTTCAGAGAATTAAATGAATAAAAGTTCCCATCTGTGTTGACTCACCATTAATGCAGTCTCGGTTGAGGCTCACTTTAATAGCCACGTGGGTGCTTCACTGAAGAAGGAGCCTGTTATGCTTCAATTACAGGATCACAGATCTCTATGCCCTAAAATTTTCACACAGAGCAGAGGAGAACTGCGACACCGCAACCGGTATCCACCGTTTATCTCAAGGGCCTTAGATCTGCGGTGCCCAGCCTCTTCACTACCTCTCTCTTCCTCCCCACTAGAGCGGTAAGATTACCCGTTGAGCGGTCGGTCCCAAAGAACCTCTGTAGCTGTGCGGTAAGGAGCGGGTCAGCTGTTATGGCCGCAGCGCGGCAAGAGTAGGATAAAGCATCGATAAAGAGAAGGCGACACACTGGCTTATAATTGTTTCACCCGGGAACCGCTGTGTTAGGTGTCTGTTCTGGTTTGCTATAGTTGAAGGCGGATGCGGCCTAGATCGCCGGCTCTGTTATGTGGCTCCCGGTCTGCCTCGCTCATCTCATTAACAAGCCCCAAACTTGAGATAGTTATCAGGGGGGTATAAGTGAATAAGAAAATAAAAAAATAAATGAGAATTTACTAGGGATTAGGTAGTAAATATAGGGGAATAACACTTGGGATACAGAGCTAGGTAAAGATGTGTCCTGTTAGCAGCGTAGTTGGCTCCGCCCCCCCCTATTTATTATTTTATTTGCTTAATTTTGCTATAAAATACATTTTGCTGTAAGAAAAAACATAATTTATGTAAGAATTTACCTGATAAATTAATTTCTTTCATATTGGCAAGAGTCCATGAGCTAGTGACGTATGGGATATACATTCCTACTAGGAGGGGCAAAGTTTCCCAAACCTCAAAATCCCTATAAATACACCCCCCCACCACACCCACAATTCAGTTTAACAAATAGCCAAGAAGTGGGGTGATAAGAAAGCAGCAAAAGCAAGAAACAAGGAATTGGAATAATTGTGCTTTATACAAAAAAATCATAACCACCATAAAAAGGGTGGGTCTCATGGACTCTTGCCAATATGAAAGAAATTAATTTATCAGGTAAATTCTTACATAAATTATTTTTTCTTTCATGTAATTGGCAAGAGTCCATGAGCTAGTGACGTATAGGGTTAGCAAATACCCAAGATGTGGCACTCCACGCAAGAGTCACTAGAGAGGGAGGGATAAAAATAAAGACAGACAATTTCGCTGAAAAATTAATCCACAACCCAAATCAAAAGTTTTAATCCTATAATGAAAAAAACTGAAATTATAAGCAGAAGAATCAAACTGAAACAGCTGCCTGAAGTATTTTTCTACCAAAAACTGCTTCTGAAGAAAAAACATCAAAATGGAAGAATTTAGTAAAAGTATGCAAAGAAGACCAAGTTGCTGCTTTGCAAATCTGATCAACAGAAGCTTCATTCTTAAAAGCCCAGAAAGTAGAAACTGACCTAGTAGAATGAGCCGTAATCCTCTGAGGAGGGGATTTAACCGACTCGAAATAAGCATGATGAATCAAAAGCTTTAACCAAGATGCCAAATAAATGGCAGAAGCCTTCTGACCTTTCCTAGAACCAGAAAAGATAACAAATAGACTAGAAGTCTTTCTGAAATCTTTAGTAGCTTCAACATAATATTTCAAAGCTCTTACCACAGCCAAAGAATGTAAAGATCTCTCCAGTGAATTCTTAGGATTAGGACACAATGAAGGGACAACAATTTCTCTACTAATGTTGTTGGAATTCACAACCTTAGGTAAAAATGTAAATGAAGTCCGCAAGACCTCCTTATCCTGATGAAAAATCAGAAAAGGAGACTCACAAGAGAGAGCAGATAATTCAGAAACTCTTCTAGCAGAAGAAATGGCCAAAGGGAACAATACTTTCCAAGAAAGAAATTTAATGTCCAGAGAATGCATAGGCTCAAACGGAGGAGCCTGTAAAGCTTTCAAAACCAGGAGAGATTGATTTAATGACAGGCTTGATATGAACCAAAGCCTGTACAAAACAATGAATATAAGGAAGATTAGCAATTTTTCTGTGAAACAGAACAGAAAGAGCAGAGATTTGTCCTTTCAAGGAACTTGCAGACAAACCCTTATCTAAACCATCCTGAAGAAACTGTAAAATTCTAGGAATTCTAAAAGAATACCAAGAGAATTTATGAGAAGAACACCATAAAATGCAAGTCTTCCAAACTCGGTAATAAATCTTTCTAGACACAGATTTACGAGCCTGCTACATAGTATTAGTCACTGAGTCAGAGAAACCTCTATGACTAAGCACTAAGCGTTCAATGTCCATACCTTCAAATTTAATGATTTGAGATCCTGATGGAAAAATTGGCCTTGAGATAGAAGGTCTGGCCTTAACGGAAGTGGCCAAGGTTGGCAACTTAACATCCGAACAAGATCCGCATACCAAAACCTGTGTGGCCATGCTGGAGCCACCAGCAGTACAAACGAACGCTCCATTATGATTTTTGAAATCACTCTTGGAAGAAGAACTAGAGGCGGAAAGATATAAGAAGGTTGATAACTCCAAGGAAGTGTCAACGCATCCACTGCTTCCGCCTGAGGATCCCTGGACCTGGACAGATACCTGGGAAGTTTCCTGTTTAGATGAGAAGCCATCAGATCTATTTCTGGAAGCCCCCACATCTGAACAGTTTGAAAAAACACATCTGGGTGAAGAGACCACTCTCCCGGATGTAAAGTCTGGCGACTGAGATAATCTGCTTCCCAATTGTCTATACCTGGGATATAGACTGCAGAAATTAGACAGGAGCTGGATTCTGCCCAAGCAAGTATCCGAGATACTTCTTTCAAAGCTTGAGGACTGTAAGTCCCACCTTGATGATTGCAATACGCCACGGTTGTGACATTGTCTGTCTGAAAACAAATAAACGGTTCTCTCTTCAGAAGAGGCCAAAACTGAAGAGCTCTGAAAAACGTACGGAGTTCCAAAATATTGATTGCTAATCTCGCCTTTTGAGATTTCCAAACCCCCTGCGCTGTCAGAGATCCCCAGACAGCTCCCCAACCTGAAAGAATTGCATCTGTTTGTGATCACAGTCCAGGTTGGACAAACAAAAGAGGCCCCTTGAACTAAACGATGGTGATCTAACCACCATGTCAGAGATAGTCGAACAGTGGGATTTAAGGATATTAATTGTGATATCCTTGTATAATCCCTGCACCATTGATTCAGCATACAAAGCTGAAGACGTCTCATGTGAAAACGAGCAAAGGGGATCGCGTCCGATGCTGCAGTCATGAGACCTAAAACCTCCATGCACATAGCTACTGAAGGGAATGATTGAAACTGAAGGTTCCGTCAAGCTGCAACCAATTTCAGACGTCTTTTGTCTGTTAGAGACAAAGTCATGGACACTGAATCTATTTGGAAACCTAAAAAGGTTACCCTTGTCTGAGGAGTCAAAGAACTTTTTGGTATTCTCACATAACGATTAAACATTTTTAGATCCAGAACTGGTAAAATTCTCCTTCTTTGGGACAATGAACAGATTTGAATAAAACCCCAGACCCCGTTCCTGAACAGGAACTGGCACAATTACTCCAGATACCTCAAGGTCTGAAACACGCTTCAGGAAAGCCTGAGCCTTTTCTGGGTTCACTGGAATGCGAGAGAGAAAGAAACTTCTCATTCTCTTACTCTTACGTCTTACTTTGAAACCTTTTCTGTACCCTTGAGAAACAATGTTCTGAATCCAATAATTTTGGATTGAATTGATCCAAACATCCTTGAAAAAATTTAGTCTGCCCCTACCAGCTGAGCTGGAATGAGGGCCGCACCTTCATGCAGACTTGGGGGCTGATTTAGATCTTTTAAATGGCTTGGATTTATTCCAGACTGAAGGCTACCTTGGAAAGAGAGAGATAGCAATGTTGATTTAAAAGTCATATCAGCATTCCAAGATTTAAGCCATAAAGCTCTTCTAGCTAATATAGCTAAAGACATATATCTGACATCAATTCTAATGATATCAAAAATGGCATCACAAATTAAATTATTAGCATGTTGAATTAACTTAACAATGCTATACACATTATGATCTGATACTTGCTGCGCTAGGGTTTCCAACCAAAAAGTTGAAGCAGCTGCAACATCAGCCAAAGAAATAGCAGGCTTAAGAAGATGACCTGAACATAAATAAGCCTTCCTTAGATAAGATTCAAGTTTCCTATCTAGAGGATCTTTAAAAGAAGTACTATCTACCGTAGGAATAGTAGTACGTTTAGCAAGAGTCAAGATGGCCCCATTAACTTTGTGGATCTTTTCCTAAAACTCCAATCAGACGGCAAAGGGTACAGCTTCTTAAACCTTGAAGAAGGAGTAAAAGAGGTACCCAGTCTATTCCATTCCCTAGAAATTACATCTGAAATAGCACCAGGAACAGGAAAAACCTCAGGAATAACTACATGAGGTTTAAAAACTGAATTTAAATGTTTACTAGTTTTAATATCAAGAGGACTAGTCTTCTCCATATCTAATGCAATCAACACCTCTTTCAATAAGGAACAAATATACTCCATTTTAAATAAGTATGAAGATTTGTCAGTGTCAATATCTGGGGCAGAATCTTCTGAACCAGATAGATGTGTTGACTCACCATTAATGCAGTCTCGGTTGAGGCTCACTTTAATAGCCACGTGGGTGCTTCACTGAAGAAGGAGCCTGTTATGCTTCAATTACAGGATCACAGATCTCTATGCCCTAAAATTTTCACACGGAGCAGAGGAGAACTGCGACACCGCAACCGGTATCCACCGTTTATCTCAAGGGCCTTAGATCTGCGGTGCCCAGCCTCTTCACTACCTCTCTCTTCCTCCCCACTAGAGCGGTAAGATTACCCGTTGAGCGGTCGGTCCCAAAGAACCTCTGTAGCTGTGCGGTAAGGAGCGGGTCAGCTGTTATGGCCGCAGCGCGGCAAGAGTAGGAGAAAGCAGCGATAAAGAGAAGACGACACACTGGCTTATAATTGTTTCGCCCGGGAACCGCTGTGTTAGGTGTCTGTTCTGGTTTGCTATAGTTGAAGGCGGATGCGGCCTAGATCGCCGGCTCTGTTATGTGGCTCCCGGTCTGCCTCGCTCATCTCATTAACAAGCCCCAAACTTGAGATAGTTATCAGGGGGGTATAAGTGAATAAGAAAATAAAAAAATAAATGAGAATTTACTAGGGATTAGGTAGTAAATATAGGGGAATAGCACTTGGGATACAGAGCTAGGTAAAGATGTGTCCTGTTAGCAGCGTAGTTGGCTCCGCCCCCCCTATTTATTATTTTATTTGCTTAATTTTGCTATAAAATACATTTTGCTGTAAGAAAAAACATAATTTATGTAAGAATTTACCTGATAAATTAATTTCTTTCATATTGGCAAGAGTCCATGAGCTAGTGACGTATGGGATATACATTCCTACTAGGAGGGGCAAAGTTTCCCAAACCTCAAAATCCCTATAAATACACCCCCCCACCACACCCACAATTCAGTTTAACAAATAGCCAAGAAGTGGGGTGATAAGAAAGCAGCAAAAGCAAGAAACAAGGAATTGGAATAATTGTGCTTTATACAAAAAAATCATAACCACCATAAAAAGGGTGGGTCTCATGGACTCTTGCCAATATGAAAGAAATTAATTTATCAGGTAAATTCTTACATAAATTATTTTTTCTTTCATGTAATTGGCAAGAGTCCATGAGCTAGTGACGTATAGGGTTAGCAAATACCCAAGATGTGGCACTCCACGCAAGAGTCACTAGAGAGGGAGGGATAAAAATAAAGACAGGCAATTTCGCTGAAAAATTAATCCACAACCCAAATCAAAAGTTTTAATCCTATAATGAAAAAAACTGAAATTATAAGCAGAAGAATCAAATTGAAACAGCTGCCTGAAGTATTTTTCTACCAAAAACTGCTTCTGAAGAAAAAACATCAAAATGGAAGAATTTAGTAAAAGTATGCAAAGAAGACCAAGTTGCTGCTTTGCAAATCTGATCAACAGAAGCTTCATTCTTAAAAGCCCAGGAAGTAGAAACTGACCTAGTAGAATGAGCCGTAATCCTCTGAGGAGGGGATTTAACCGACTCGAAATAAGCATGATGAATCAAAAGCTTTAACCAAGATGCCAACTAAATGGCAGAAGCCTTCTGACCTTTCCTAGAACCAGAAAAGATAACAAATAGACTAGAAGTCTTTCTGAAATCTTTAGTAGCTTCAACATAATATTTCAAAGCTCTTACCACAGCCAAAGAATGTAAAGATCTCTCCAGTGAATTCTTAGGATTAGGACACAATGAAGGGACAACAATTTCTCTACTAATGTTGTTGGAATTCACAACCTTAGGTAAAAATGTAAATGAAGTCCGCAAGACCTCCTTATCCTGATGAAAAATCAGAAAAGGAGACTCACAAGAGAGAGCAGATAATTCAGAAACTCTTCTAGCAGAAGAAATGGCCAAAGGGAACAATACTTTCCAAGAAAGAAATTTAATGTCCAGAGAATGCATAGGCTCAAACAGAGGAGCCTGTAAAGCTTTCAAAACCAGGAGAGATTGATTTAATGACAGGCTTGATATGAACCAAAGCCTGTACAAAACAATGAATATAAGGAAGATTAGCAATTTTTCTGTGAAACAGAACAGAAAGAGCAGAGATTTGTCCTTTCAAGGAACTTGCAGACAAACCCTTATCTAAACCATCCTGAAGAAACTGTAAAATTCTAGGAATTCTAAAAGAATACCAAGAGAATTTATGAGAAGAACACCATAAAATGCAAGTCTTCCAAACTCGGTAATAAATCTTTCTAGACACAGATTTATGAGCCTGCTACATAGTATTAGTCACTGAGTCAGAGAAACCTCTATGACTAAGCACTAAGCGTTCAATGTCCATACCTTCAAATTTAATGATTTGAGATCCTGATGGAAAAATTGGCCTTGAGATAGAAGGTCTGGCCTTAACGGAAGTGGCCAAGGTTGGCAACTTAACATCCGAACAAGATCCGCATACCAAAACCTGTGTGGCCATGCTGGAGCCACCAGCAGTACAAACGAACGCTCCATTATGATTTTTGAAATCACTCTTGGAATAAGAACTAGAGGCGGAAAGATATAAGCAGGTTGATAACTCCAAGGAAGTGTCAACGCATCCACTGCTTCCGCCTGAGGATCCCTGGACCTGGACAGATACCTGGGAAGTTTCCTGTTTAGATGAGAAGCCATCAGATCTATTTCTGGAAGCCCCCACATCTGAACAATTTGAAAAAACACATCTGGGTGAAGAGACCACTCTCCCGGATGTAAAGTCTGGCGACTGAGATAATCTGCTTCCCAATTGTCTATACCTGGGATATAGACTGCAGAAATTAGACAGGAGCTGGATTCTGCCCAAGCAAGTATCCGAGATACTTCTTTCATAGCTTGAGGACTGTAAGTCCCACCTTGATGATTGCAATACGCCACGGTTGTGACATTGTCTGTCTGAAAACAAATAAACGGTTCTCTCTTCAGAAGAGGCCAAAACTGAAGAGCTCTGAAAAACGTACGGAGTTCCAAAATATTGATTGCTAATCTCGCCTTTTGAGATTTCCAAACCCCCTGCGCTGTCAGAGATCCCCAGACAGCTCCCCAACCTGAAAGAATTGCATCTGTTTGTGATCACAGTCCAGGTTGGACAAACAAAAGAGGCCCCTTGAACTAAACGATGGTGATCTAACCACCATGTCAGAGATAGTCGAACAGTGGGATTTAAGGATATTAATTGTGATATCCTTGTATAATCCCTGCACCATTGATTCAGCATACAAAGCTGAAGACGTCTCATGTGAAAACGAGCAAAGGGGATCGCGTCCGATGCTGCAGTCATGAGACCTAAAACCTCCATGCACATAGCTACTGAAGGGAATGATTGAAACTGAAGGTTCCGTCAAGCTGCAACCAATTTCAGACGTCTTTTGTCTGTTAGAGACAAAGTCATGGACACTGAATCTATTTGGAAACCTAAAAAGGTTACCCTTGTCTGAGGAGTCAAAGAACTTTTTGGTATTCTCACATAACGATTAAACATTTTTAGATCCAGAACTGGTAAAATTCTCCTTCTTTGGGACAATGAACAGATTTGAATAAAACCCCAGACCCCATTCCTGAACAGGAACTGGCACAATTACTCCAGATACCTCAAGGTCTGAAACACGCTTCAGGAAAGCCTGAGCCTTTTCTGGGTTCACTGGAATGCGAGAGAGAAAGAAACTTCTCATTCTCTTACTCTTACGTCTTACTTTGAAACCTTTTCTGTACCCTTGAGAAACAATGTTCTGAATCCAATAATTTTGGATTGAATTGATCCAAACATCCTTGAAAAAATTTAGTCTGCCCCTACCAGCTGAGCTGGAATGAGGGCCGCACCTTCATGCAGACTTGGGGGCTGATTTAGATCTTTTAAATGGCTTGGATTTATTCCAGACTGAAGGCTACCTTGGAAAGAGAGAGATAGCAATGTTGATTTAAAAGTCATATCAGCATTCCAAGATTTAAGCCATAAAGCTCTTCTAGCTAATATAGCTAAAGACATATATCTGACATCAATTCTAATGATATCAAAAATGGCATCACAAATTAAATTATTAGCATGTTGAATTAACTTAACAATGCTATACACATTATGATCTGATACTTGCTGCGCTAGGGTTTCCAACCAAAAAGTTGAAGCAGCTGCAACATCAGCCAAAGAAATAGCAGGCTTAAGAAGATGACCTGAACATAAATAAGCCTTCCTTAGATAAGATTCAAGTTTCCTATCTAGAAGATCTTTAAAAGAAGTACTATCTACCGTAGGAATAGTAGTACGTTTAGCAAGAGTCAAGATGGCCCCATTAACTTTGTGGATCTTTTCCTAAAACTCCAATCAGACGGCAAAGGGTACAGCTTCTTAAACCTTGAAGAAGGAGTAAAAGAGGTACCCAGTCTATTCCATTCCCTAGAAATTACATCTGAAATAGCACCAGGAACAGGAAAAACCTCAGGAATAACTACATGAGGTTTAAAAACTGAATTTAAATGTTTACTAGTTTTAATATCAAGAGGACTAGTCTTCTCCATATCTAATGCAATCAACACCTCTTTCAATAAGGAACAAATATACTCCATTTTAAATAAGTATGAAGATTTGTCAGTGTCAATATCTGGGGCAGAATCTTCTGAACCAGATAGATGTGTTGACTCACCATTAATGCAGTCTCGGTTGAGGCTCACTTTAATAGCCACGTGGGTGCTTCACTGAAGAAGGAGCCTGTTATGCTTCAATTACAGGATCACAGATCTCTATGCCCTAAAATTTTCACACGGAGCAGAGGAGAACTGCGACACCGCAACCGGTATCCACCGTTTATCTCAAGGGCCTTAGATCTGCGGTGCCCAGCCTCTTCACTACCTCTCTCTTCCTCCCCACTAGAGCGGTAAGATTACCCGTTGAGCGGTCGGTCCCAAAGAACCTCTGTAGCTGTGCGGTAAGGAGCGGGTCAGCTGTTATGGCCGCAGCGCGGCAAGAGTAGGAGAAAGCAGCGATAAAGAGAAGACGACACACTGGCTTATAATTGTTTCGCCCGGGAACCGCTGTGTTAGGTGTCTGTTCTGGTTTGCTATAGTTGAAGGCGGATGCGGCCTAGATCGCCGGCTCTGTTATGTGGCTCCCGGTCTGCCTCGCTCATCTCATTAACAAGCCCCAAACTTGAGATAGTTATCAGGGGGGTATAAGTGAATAAGAAAATAAAAAAATAAATGAGAATTTACTAGGGATTAGGTAGTAAATATAGGGGAATAGCACTTGGGATACAGAGCTAGGTAAAGATGTGTCCTGTTAGCAGCGTAGTTGGCTCCGCCCCCCCTATTTATTATTTTATTTGCTTAATTTTGCTATAAAATACATTTTGCTGTAAGAAAAAACATAATTTATGTAAGAATTTACCTGATAAATTAATTTCTTTCATATTGGCAAGAGTCCATGAGCTAGTGACGTATGGGATATACATTCCTACTAGGAGGGGCAAAGTTTCCCAAACCTCAAAATCCCTATAAATACACCCCCCCACCACACCCACAATTCAGTTTAACAAATAGCCAAGAAGTGGGGTGATAAGAAAGCAGCAAAAGCAAGAAACAAGGAATTGGAATAATTGTGCTTTATACAAAAAAATCATAACCACCATAAAAAGGGTGGGTCTCATGGACTCTTGCCAATATGAAAGAAATTAATTTATCAGGTAAATTCTTACATAAATTATTTTTTCTTTCATGTAATTGGCAAGAGTCCATGAGCTAGTGACGTATAGGGTTAGCAAATACCCAAGATGTGGCACTCCACGCAAGAGTCACTAGAGAGGGAGGGATAAAAATAAAGACAGGCAATTTCGCTGAAAAATTAATCCACAACCCAAATCAAAAGTTTTAATCCTATAATGAAAAAAACTGAAATTATAAGCAGAAGAATCAAATTGAAACAGCTGCCTGAAGTATTTTTCTACCAAAAACTGCTTCTGAAGAAAAAACATCAAAATGGAAGAATTTAGTAAAAGTATGCAAAGAAGACCAAGTTGCTGCTTTGCAAATCTGATCAACAGAAGCTTCATTCTTAAAAGCCCAGGAAGTAGAAACTGACCTAGTAGAATGAGCCGTAATCCTCTGAGGAGGGGATTTAACCGACTCGAAATAAGCATGATGAATCAAAAGCTTTAACCAAGATGCCAACTAAATGGCAGAAGCCTTCTGACCTTTCCTAGAACCAGAAAAGATAACAAATAGACTAGAAGTCTTTCTGAAATCTTTAGTAGCTTCAACATAATATTTCAAAGCTCTTACCACAGCCAAAGAATGTAAAGATCTCTCCAGTGAATTCTTAGGATTAGGACACAATGAAGGGACAACAATTTCTCTACTAATGTTGTTGGAATTCACAACCTTAGGTAAAAATGTAAATGAAGTCCGCAAGACCTCCTTATCCTGATGAAAAATCAGAAAAGGAGACTCACAAGAGAGAGCAGATAATTCAGAAACTCTTCTAGCAGAAGAAATGGCCAAAGGGAACAATACTTTCCAAGAAAGAAATTTAATGTCCAGAGAATGCATAGGCTCAAACAGAGGAGCCTGTAAAGCTTTCAAAACCAGGAGAGATTGATTTAATGACAGGCTTGATATGAACCAAAGCCTGTACAAAACAATGAATATAAGGAAGATTAGCAATTTTTCTGTGAAACAGAACAGAAAGAGCAGAGATTTGTCCTTTCAAGGAACTTGCAGACAAACCCTTATCTAAACCATCCTGAAGAAACTGTAAAATTCTAGGAATTCTAAAAGAATACCAAGAGAATTTATGAGAAGAACACCATAAAATGCAAGTCTTCCAAACTCGGTAATAAATCTTTCTAGACACAGATTTATGAGCCTGCTACATAGTATTAGTCACTGAGTCAGAGAAACCTCTATGACTAAGCACTAAGCGTTCAATGTCCATACCTTCAAATTTAATGATTTGAGATCCTGATGGAAAAATTGGCCTTGAGATAGAAGGTCTGGCCTTAACGGAAGTGGCCAAGGTTGGCAACTTAACATCCGAACAAGATCCGCATACCAAAACCTGTGTGGCCATGCTGGAGCCACCAGCAGTACAAACGAACGCTCCATTATGATTTTTGAAATCACTCTTGGAATAAGAACTAGAGGCGGAAAGATATAAGCAGGTTGATAACTCCAAGGAAGTGTCAACGCATCCACTGCTTCCGCCTGAGGATCCCTGGACCTGGACAGATACCTGGGAAGTTTCCTGTTTAGATGAGAAGCCATCAGATCTATTTCTGGAAGCCCCCACATCTGAACAATTTGAAAAAACACATCTGGGTGAAGAGACCACTCTCCCGGATGTAAAGTCTGGCGACTGAGATAATCTGCTTCCCAATTGTCTATACCTGGGATATAGACTGCAGAAATTAGACAGGAGCTGGATTCTGCCCAAGCAAGTATCCGAGATACTTCTTTCATAGCTTGAGGACTGTAAGTCCCACCTTGATGATTGCAATACGCCACGGTTGTGACATTGTCTGTCTGAAAACAAATAAACGGTTCTCTCTTCAGAAGAGGCCAAAACTGAAGAGCTCTGAAAAACGTACGGAGTTCCAAAATATTGATTGCTAATCTCGCCTTTTGAGATTTCCAAACCCCCTGCGCTGTCAGAGATCCCCAGACAGCTCCCCAACCTGAAAGAATTGCATCTGTTTGTGATCACAGTCCAGGTTGGACAAACAAAAGAGGCCCCTTGAACTAAACGATGGTGATCTAACCACCATGTCAGAGATAGTCGAACAGTGGGATTTAAGGATATTAATTGTGATATCCTTGTATAATCCCTGCACCATTGATTCAGCATACAAAGCTGAAGACGTCTCATGTGAAAACGAGCAAAGGGGATCGCGTCCGATGCTGCAGTCATGAGACCTAAAACCTCCATGCACATAGCTACTGAAGGGAATGATTGAAACTGAAGGTTCCGTCAAGCTGCAACCAATTTCAGACGTCTTTTGTCTGTTAGAGACAAAGTCATGGACACTGAATCTATTTGGAAACCTAAAAAGGTTACCCTTGTCTGAGGAGTCAAAGAACTTTTTGGTATTCTCACATAACGATTAAACATTTTTAGATCCAGAACTGGTAAAATTCTCCTTCTTTGGGACAATGAACAGATTTGAATAAAACCCCAGACCCCATTCCTGAACAGGAACTGGCACAATTACTCCAGATACCTCAAGGTCTGAAACACGCTTCAGGAAAGCCTGAGCCTTTTCTGGGTTCACTGGAATGCGAGAGAGAAAGAAACTTCTCATTCTCTTACTCTTACGTCTTACTTTGAAACCTTTTCTGTACCCTTGAGAAACAATGTTCTGAATCCAATAATTTTGGATTGAATTGATCCAAACATCCTTGAAAAAATTTAGTCTGCCCCTACCAGCTGAGCTGGAATGAGGGCCGCACCTTCATGCAGACTTGGGGGCTGATTTAGATCTTTTAAATGGCTTGGATTTATTCCAGACTGAAGGCTACCTTGGAAAGAGAGAGATAGCAATGTTGATTTAAAAGTCATATCAGCATTCCAAGATTTAAGCCATAAAGCTCTTCTAGCTAATATAGCTAAAGACATATATCTGACATCAATTCTAATGATATCAAAAATGGCATCACAAATTAAATTATTAGCATGTTGAATTAACTTAACAATGCTATACACATTATGATCTGATACTTGCTGCGCTAGGGTTTCCAACCAAAAAGTTGAAGCAGCTGCAACATCAGCCAAAGAAATAGCAGGCTTAAGAAGATGACCTGAACATAAATAAGCCTTCCTTAGATAAGATTCAAGTTTCCTATCTAGAGGATCTTTAAAAGAAGTACTATCTACCGTAGGAATAGTAGTACGTTTAGCAAGAGTCAAGATGGCCCCATTAACTTTGTGGATCTTTTCCTAAAACTCCAATCAGACGGCAAAGGGTACAGCTTCTTAAACCTTGAAGAAGGAGTAAAAGAGGTACCCAGTCTATTCCATTCCCTAGAAATTACATCTGAAATAGCACCAGGAACAGGAAAAACCTCAGGAATAACTACATGAGGTTTAAAAACTGAATTTAAATGTTTACTAGTTTTAATATCAAGAGGACTAGTCTTCTCCATATCTAATGCAATCAACACCTCTTTCAATAAGGAACAAATATACTCCATTTTAAATAAGTATGAAGATTTGTCAGTGTCAATATCTGGGGCAGAATCTTCTGAACCAGATAGATGTGTTGACTCACCATTAATGCAGTCTCGGTTGAGGCTCACTTTAATAGCCACGTGGGTGCTTCACTGAAGAAGGAGCCTGTTATGCTTCAATTACAGGATCACAGATCTCTATGCCCTAAAATTTTCACACGGAGCAGAGGAGAACTGCGACACCGCAACCGGTATCCACCGTTTATCTCAAGGGCCTTAGATCTGCGGTGCCCAGCCTCTTCACTACCTCTCTCTTCCTCCCCACTAGAGCGGTAAGATTACCCGTTGAGCGGTCGGTCCCAAAGAACCTCTGTAGCTGTGCGGTAAGGAGCGGGTCAGCTGTTATGGCCGCAGCGCAGCAAGAGTAGGAGAAAGCAGCGATAAAGAGAAGACGACACACTGGCTTATAATTGTTTCGCCTGGGAACCGCTGTGTTAGGTGTCTGTTCTGGTTTGCTATAGTTGAAGGCGGATGCGGCCTAGATCGCCGGCTCTGTTATGTGGCTCCCGGTCTGCCTCGCTCATCTCATTAACAAGCCCCAAACTTGAGATAGTTATCAGGGGGGTATAAGTGAATAAGAAAATAAAAAAATAAATGAGAATTTACTAGGGATTAGGTAGTAAATATAGGGGAATAGCACTTGGGATACAGAGCTAGGTAAAGATGTGTCCTGTTAGCAGCGTAGTTGGCTCCGCCCCCCCTATTTATTATTTTATTTGCTTAATTTTGCTATAAAATACATTTTGCTGTAAGAAAAAACATAATTTATGTAAGAATTTACCTGATAAATTAATTTCTTTCATATTGGCAAGAGTCCATGAGCTAGTGACGTATGGGATATACATTCCTACTAGGAGGGGCAAAGTTTCCCAAACCTCAAAATCCCTATAAATACACCCCCCCACCACACCCACAATTCAGTTTAACAAATAGCCAAGAAGTGGGGTGATAAGAAAGCCGCAAAAGCAAGAAACAAGGAATTGGAATAATTGTGCTTTATACAAAAAAATCATAACCACCATAAAAAGGGTGGGTCTCATGGACTCTTGCCAATATGAAAGAAATTAATTTATCAGGTAAATTCTTACATAAATTATTTTTTCTTTCATGTAATTGGCAAGAGTCCATGAGCTAGTGACGTATAGGGTTAGCAAATACCCAAGATGTGGCACTCCACGCAAGAGTCACTAGAGAGGGAGGGATAAAAATAAAGACAGACAATTTCGCTGAAAAATTAATCCACAACCCAAATCAAAAGTTTTAATCCTATAATGAAAAAAAACTGAAATTATAAGCAGAAGAATCAAACTGAAACAGCTGCCTGAAGTATTTTTCTACCAAAAACTGCTTCTGAAGAAAAAACATCAAAATGGAAGAATTTAGTAAAAGTATGCAAAGAAGACCAAGTTGCTGCTTTGCAAATCTGATCAACAGAAGCTTCATTCTTAAAAGCCCAGGAAGTAGAAACTGACCTAGTAGAATGAGCCGTAATCCTCTGAGGAGGGGATTTAACCGACTCGAAATAAGCATGATGAATCAAAAGCTTTAACCAAGATGCCAAATAAATGGCAGAAGCCTTCTGACCTTTCCTAGAACCAGAAAAGATAACAAATAGACTAGAAGTCTTTCTGAAATCTTTAGTAGCTTCAACATAATATTTCAAAGCTCTTACCACAGCCAAAGAATGTAAAGATCTCTCCAGTGAATTCTTAGGATTAGGACACAATGAAGGGACAACAATTTCTCTACTAATGTTGTTGGAATTCACAACCTTAGGTAAAAATGTAAATGAAGTCCGCAAGACCTCCTTATCCTGATGAAAAATCAGAAAAGGAGACTCACAAGAGAGAGCAGATAATTCAGAAACTCTTCTAGCAGAAGAAATGGCCAAAGGGAACAATACTTTCCAAGAAAGAAATTTAATGTCCAGAGAATGCATAGGCTCAAACGGAGGAGCCTGTAAAGCTTTCAAAACCAGGAGAGATTGATTTAATGACAGGCTTGATATGAACCAAAGCCTGTACAAAACAATGAATATAAGGAAGATTAGCAATTTTTCTGTGAAACAGAACAGAAAGAGCAGAGATTTGTCCTTTCAAGGAACTTGCAGACAAACCCTTATCTAAACCATCCTGAAGAAACTGTAAAATTCTAGGAATTCTAAAAGAATACCAAGAGAATTTATGAGAAGAACACCATAAAATGCAAGTCTTCCAAACTCGGTAATAAATCTTTCTAGACACAGATTTACGAGCCTGCTACATAGTATTAGTCACTGAGTCAGAGAAACCTCTATGACTAAGCACTAAGCGTTCAATGTCCATACCTTCAAATTTAATGATTTGAGATCCTGATGGAAAAATTGGCCTTGAGATAGAAGGTCTGGCCTTAACGGAAGTGGCCAAGGTTGGCAACTTAACATCCGAACAAGATCCGCATACCAAAACCTGTGTGGCCATGCTGGAGCCACCAGCAGTACAAACGAACGCTCCATTATGATTTTTGAAATCACTCTTGGAAGAAGAACTAGAGGCGGAAAGATATAAGCAGGTTGATAACTCCAAGGAAGTGTCAACGCATCCACTGCTTCCGCCTGAGGATCCCTGGACCTGGACAGATACCTGGGAAGTTTCCTGTTTAGATGAGAAGCCATCAGATCTATTTCTGGAAGCCCCCACATCTGAACAATTTGAAAAAACACATCTGGGTGAAGAGACCACTCTCCCGGATGTAAAGTCTGGCGACTGAGATAATCTGCTTCCCAATTGTCTATACCTGGGATATAGACTGCAGAAATTAGACAGGAGCTGGATTCTGCCCAAGCAAGTATCCGAGATACTTCTTTCATAGCTTGAGGACTGTAAGTCCCACCTTGATGATTGCAATACGCCACGGTTGTGACATTGTCTGTCTGAAAACAAATAAACGGTTCTCTCTTCAGAAGAGGCCAAAACTGAAGAGCTCTGAAAAACGTACGGAGTTCCAAAATATTGATTGCTAATCTCGCCTTTTGAGATTTCCAAACCCCCTGCGCTGTCAGAGATCCCCAGACAGCTCCCCAACCTGAAAGAATTGCATCTGTTTGTGATCACAGTCCAGGTTGGACAAACAAAAGAGGCCCCTTGAACTAAACGATGGTGATCTAACCACCATGTCAGAGATAGTCGAACAGTGGGATTTAAGGATATTAATTGTGATATCCTTGTATAATCCCTGCACCATTGATTCAGCATACAAAGCTGAAGACGTCTCATGTGAAAACGAGCAAAGGGGATCGCGTCCGATGCTGCAGTCATGAGACCTAAAACCTCCATGCACATAGCTACTGAAGGGAATGATTGAAACTGAAGGTTCCGTCAAGCTGCAACCAATTTCAGACGTCTTTTGTCTGTTAGAGACAAAGTCATGGACACTGAATCTATTTGGAAACCTAAAAAGGTTACCCTTGTCTGAGGAGTCAAAGAACTTTTTGGTATTCTCACATAACGATTAAACATTTTTAGATCCAGAACTGGTAAAATTCTCCTTCTTTGGGACAATGAACAGATTTGAATAAAACCCCAGACCCCGTTCCTGAACAGGAACTGGCACAATTACTCCAGATACCTCAAGGTCTGAAACACGCTTCAGGAAAGCCTGAGCCTTTTCTGGGTTCACTGGAATGCGAGAGAGAAAGAAACTTCTCATTCTCTTACTCTTACATCTTACTTTGAAACCTTTTCTGTACCCTTGAGAAACAATGTTCTGAATCCAATAATTTTGGATTGAATTGATCCAAACATCCTTGAAAAAATTTAGTCTTCCCCTACCAGCTGAGCTGGAATGAGGGCCGCACCTTCATGCAGACTTGGGGGCTGATTTAGATCTTTTAAATGGCTTGGATTTATTCCAGACTGAAGGCTACCTTGGAAAGAGAGAGATAGCAACGTTGATTTAAAAGTCATATCAGCATTCCAAGATTTAAGCCATAAAGCTCTTCTAGCTAATATAGCTAAAGACATATATCTGACATCAATTCTAATGATATCAAAAATGGCATCACAAATTAAATTATTAGCATGTTGAATTAACTTAACAATGCTATACACATTATGATCTGATACTTGCTGCGCTAGGGTTTCCAACCAAAAAGTTGAAGCAGCTGCAACATCAGCCAAAGAAATAGCAGGCTTAAGAAGATGACCTGAACATAAATAAGCCTTCCTTAGATAAGATTCAAGTTTCCTATCTAGAGGATCTTTAAAAGAAGTACTATCTACCGTAGGAATAGTAGTACGTTTAGCAAGAGTCAAGATGGCCCCATTAACTTTGTGGATCTTTTCCTAAAACTCCAATCAGACGGCAAAGGGTACAGCTTCTTAAACCTTGAAGAAGGAGTAAAAGAGGCACCCAGTCTATTCCATTCCCTAGAAATTACATCTGAAATAGCACCAGGAACAGGAAAAACCTCAGGAATAACTACATGAGGTTTAAAAACTGAATTTAAATGTTTACTAGTTTTAATATCAAGAGGACTAGTCTTCTCCATATCTAATGCAATCAACACCTCTTTCAATAAGGAACAAATATACTCCATTTTAAATAAGTATGAAGATTTGTCAGTGTCAATATCTGGGGCAGAATCTTCTGAACCAGATAGATCCTCATCAGAGATAGATAAATCAGAATGTTGCCGGTCATTTAAAAATTCATCAATTTTATGAGAAGTTTTGAAAGACCTTTTACGTTTATTAGAAGGTGGTATGACAGACAAAGCCTTCTGAATAGAATTAGAAACAAATTCTCTCACATTAACAGGAATATCCTAAGCATTAGATGTCAAAGGAATAACAACAGGTAATGGATTATTACTAATGGAAATATTGTCTGCATGTAAAAGTTTGTCATGACAACTATCACAAATTACAGCCGGAGGTACAGTTACCACAAGTTTACAACAAATGCACTTAGCTTTGGTAGAACCGACATCAGGCAGCAGGATTCCAATAGTGGATTCTGAAACAGGATCAGATTGAGACATTTTGCAATATGTAAGAGAAAAAAATAACATATAAAGCAAAATTATCAATTTTCTTATATGACAGTTTCAGGAATGGGAAAAAATGCAAACAAAATAAGCCTCTGGAAACCAGAAGCAAAAATAAATGAAGACTTAAATAATGTCAAAGTCTGGCGCTAAGTATGACGCCCACAACTGACAAAATATTTTTGGCGCCAAAAACGTCTGCAACAAACACGAGCGTCATAGATGACACAACTATGTGAAAATTCTCGGCGCCAACTAAGACGCCGGAAATGACAAAATTACGTCAACAAACGTACTTCTCTCGCCAAAAAATCTCGCGCCAAGAATGACGCAATAAATGATAGCATTTTGCACACCCGCGAGCCTAACAGCCCGCAAATTAGAAAATAATGTCAATTTGAAAATTTCAGGTAAGAATTTATTTTTTTTATGTGCATTTCCCAAAATGAAACTGACAGTCTGCAAAAAGGAAATATACTGATAAACCTGAATCATGGAAAATATAAGTACAAACATTATATTTAGAACTTTACATATAAAGTGCCAAACCATAGCTGAGAGTATTTTAATAAAGGAAAACATACTTACCAAAACACACTCATCTACATAAAGTAGATAGCCAAACCAGTACTGAAACGAGAATCAGCAGAGGTAATGGTATATAAGAGTATATTGTCGATCTGATAAGGGAGGTAGGAGATGAATCTCTACGACCGATAACAGAGAACCTATGAAATAGATCCCCGTTAGGATGACCTTTGCATTCAATAGGTAACACTCCCTTCACATCCCTCTGTCATTCACTGCACTCTGAGAGGAACCGGGCTTCAGCATGCTGAGAAGCGCATATCAACGTAGAATCTAGCACAAACTTACTTCACCACCTCCATAGGAGGCAAAGTTTGTAAAACTGAATTGTGGGTGTGGTGAGGGGTGTATTTATAGGCATTTTGAGGTTTGGGAAAACTTTGCCCCTCCTGGTAGGAATGTATATCCCATATGTCAATAGCTCATGGACTCTTGCCAATTACATGAAAGAAATTGTGATGGTCCAGAATGCTGCCCTTGTTTGTGACTAATTAGGACTAACAATAATAGGGATTGTGCACTGATCTTAGCAATCATGGGGGGGGGGGGATATATTTAAAGGGATAGCAAACACCTTCAGATTGTATATAAAATGTCTAGTTATGTTTAATGAAACAACTTTATATTGTATTTTCATTATTTATTTTGACCTCTTTTCATGTAATTTAGCTCTGAAATTTGAGCAATTTCTAATTCTTAGAACTTGAAATACACCCTGCTCAAGGCTAACCCAGCTACATATGTGCCAATGAATGGCTTTTTGATACACTTGTAGAAGTTGTATGTTTACTTGTTGGAATCTAACAGAAGTAGATGCCTTTGAAAGTGCTAGTGCAAACTAACAATCATAAAGGACAGCTGCTTATTGCTGAAGGAGTATGCACAGTCTTTTTACATTCAATGGGCGAGATAACATATGTGGCGATAGCCCCAAAACCCGTCGTCGCCAATTTTTAGTGGAATCGAGCGATCAGTTATACGGCGCAGCATACAAGTTATGCACGTATATTTTATCCGTCGCCCGCAGTTTTTATTCCCATAAACTAACATAGAACCAGCATTGCCAGTCGGTATCATATATCCAGTGCAAGGACTTAAGCGTGCAGAATGGAGAAATTTTACTCCATTTCAAACTCGCCACAAATAGGCAGGTGCAGCAAGCCTTGCGGTGAGTATAAAAGTACCGTAACTCCCTGGAAGACTTATCAAACACCCAACGCATGCACAATAACACCCCTAAACTGCTATACCCCCACATCGCAATCACTTGTAAAATTATTAACCCCTAATCCGCAAAAAAAAAAACACCACAAACTACCTAATAAAGATATTAACCCCTAAACCCCCATACCCCCACATCGCAAACTACCTAAAAATGATTAACCTCTAAACCGCCAACCCCCCACAACGCAAACTATTATATAAACCTATTAACCTCTAAACCGCCTTCTCTTAACAATGCAAAGTATCTAATTAACCTATTAACACCTAAACCGCCAACCCCCACAACTCAAACAACTAATTAACCTATTAATACCTAAACTGCCAACCCCTCACAACGCAAACAACTAATTAACCTATTAACACCAAAACTGCCAACCCCCATAATGCAAACTACCTAATAAAACTATTGACCCCTAATCTGCCAACCCCCCACAATGCAAACTACCTAATAAAACTATTAGCCCTTAATACACCAACCCCCCACAACGCAAACAACTAATTAACCTATTAACACCTGAACCGCCTATCCCCCACAATGCAAACTACCTAATAAAACTAGTAACCCCTAATCCGCCAACCTCCCACAAGGAAAAGTATTAACCTAATAACTAAGCCCCCTAACGTAACACCCCTAACTTAACCCCAACTAAAATACACTTACATAAAATAAAAAATACTAACTACAGTAAAAAATAATAAACAATTACAAAAAGAATTACACAAAATAAAAATAAAAACAATTACAAAAAACATAAAAAAGCTAACATTACAAAAAATAACAAAAAGTTATTCCTAATCGAATACCCCCTTTAAAAAAACACCCCAAAATTAAAAAAACTAATCTTTGCCCTAAGTTTAACAGTTTTTTCCCCTGAAAAAAATACAATGTACCCCCTAACATTACAACTCCACACCCACCCAGTCCCCTCTTTTAAAGTCCATAAAAATAAAAAAAGCCCAAATCTAAAACCCCCCCCCAAAAAAAAAAACTAACACTAACCCCAAAATCGGTACTCACCATTAATGAAGTCCGGCAATCCATCTTCTTCCAGACAGCGAAAGGTCTTTATCCAGGTGGCTCCATCTTCATCCATCACGGGCCCATCTTCTATGTTTTTGTCGGAGGCCCGAAGCGGTCGTTGGAGGCGTGGAGCGGTCGTCAAAGGCAGCGGTCATCAGCGACATGGAGGTCCTCTTCATGCGATCGCCCGCCACACACTGAAGATTGAATGCAAGGTACCCCTTTTATATTGGAGTACCCTTGCATTCCTATTGGCTGAAAAATTCAAATCAGCCAATAGGCTGAGAGCTGCTTACATCCTATTGGCTGATTTGATGTGATTACCTTGAAACTAAGCCTCTGCCGAGTGCCCCTTATTTCAGTTTTTTTGACAAATTTGCATTTTAGCTGATCAGTGCTGACTCCTAGTTAACTCCACGTGTGTGAGCACAATGTTATCTACATGGCACACATGAACTAATGCCCTCTAGTTGTGAAAAAATGTCAAAATGCATTCAGATAAGAGGCAGCCTTCAAGGGCTAAGGAATTAGCATATGAGCCTCCCTAGGTTTAGCTTTCATCTAAGAATACCAATAGAAAAAAACAAAATTTATGAGAAAAGTAAAATTGCATGCCCTATCTGAATCATGAAAGTTTATTTTGACTAGCCTGTCCCTTTAACTGTCAGTCATGCTCACTGGGTCAATTACACAAAAAACCTAGCAGATCAGGTGGCAGTATTAGAAGCTAAATTAAATGATGTTGAGGACCACTCTTGGCAGAACAATGTTCACAACTGGGGCATTCCTGAGCCCCCCCCCCCCACTCCCCCCAGGAAATTGAGAAATTTGCTTTATTATTTTTTAGGGCCTTGCTGGCCATGCACAAGGTGACAAATGCCGAATAGACCCCATACACTGTAAAGCCAGAGCCAGGAACCTACCAATGGATAAACCTAGAGATACTATTGCCTGCCTACATTACATACATACAAAGATAAGCTCCGAAGAGAATACATGCGTTCCCAAGCTTTTCAGGGGTAGTATGCTGACAGATGTTTCTGGACTTTTCCATATATACCCTTTTTCAAAGAAGATCCTTCACTGAAATTATGACAGAACTGAAGAACATGGGTATACGTTACCCCTAGGGTTTCCCTGCCAAGCTAGTCATCAATAAAGATAGAATCCAACACATCATCTGCAGCCCACAGCAGGTTAAAGATCAGTACCAGCAACAATGGGCCTCCCAGGGGGTTCTTTTAGGTTCTTATGGACTTTCGGGATCGTAAAATTCAGGCTTGATGGGATCTTTTTTAATTAGGAATGACATCTGACAGGTAAAACAGATGTGTATATGAATACAAGATATCTACTAGATGGCGCCTTTATAGAATAATAGACATAGATTTGGCAATGTATTAGTTAACCAATTAGGGGCTCAGGTGCTATAAAAGGAAGTTGTTACATGTGTATTACAGCATGAGTAAGAAATATGTAGGCCCGAAACGTTGCTGTGTTTTATCCTCTACACTTCAAGAAAGGACTCACTTTGATTAAGTAGTGTTGAGACTACTTCTATTTTCTTGGATTATATATATATATAGGTTCCAAAAAAGACAGAACTCACTGGTCTTGAAAAATAAAATATAACTTTTAATAAACAGCAAGATTTAAAACCTGGGAATAGGCCTATTATATTTTATTTTTCAAGACCAGTCTTTTTTGGAATCTTTGGATATTGTTTTTTGGAACCTTTGGATATACAGATGCAAAGTTGTTGACACGGTGTGCAATTCCTTGGGGGACTTTATATTTATATATATATATATATATATATATATATATATATATATATATATATATATATATATATATATACATATATATATATTTAGTTTGACCCATTATAACTTATTATTGCAATTTTTTAAATAATCTTTATTACATAGTTTTATGATGATTGTAATTGTACTTTTAATTATATTTTTAATGTGTTTTGTGCAACTTTTTATTCGAGCGAAACAGTTAACGAGAGTTCTGAAATGCGCTTTTCCGACAGGTGTAAAATTCAATTGTGTTTGAGCAACCGTATTTACTTTCAAACTGTAATAATCGCTGGATCGGGCAGACTTGCTGGGCCTATGGCTCTTATCTGCCGTCAATATCTATGTTTCTATGTTTCTATGGAGCAAAAAATAGTGCGCCACTCGTAATCTACCCCAAAATGTTCAAAGGTTTGCATGGACGAATACAGAAAGTAGAAGTTTACTCCATTTTTTTTAAACAACCTGAGATCAAAACTTCAGGGTGCATACAATGATTAGTTCTATAGCAGTATTGTTGGGAGTTTTATAAATCGCAGATAAATTGAGAAATGCATAAGACTTCTAAATTAATTTATATGACATAGTAGCTTTAGTTGTTCGCATTTTCTAATATTTGCTATCAAATGTTAAATTAACCTTAGAGATTCTGAGGTCCATTTAACTTAGGGTTACTACAGTTTCTGGAAAATATAAATTAGCATAATTAGCATACATTTGCATAAATGATTACACAACATAGCACAGAAACTAAAGCTGCTAGGACTAATTTAAAAGGGTTATTTGTTCATAATTAGATTCCAACACTCATAGAAGAAGTTTCAGCATAAAAGGTCCTTTATTTCTATATTTATTTATTAATATCTATATTGACCTGAACCTTAAAAATACCAACCTGTTCAGTAGGATACTGATTTGGTTCCACACCCTAATAGGAATCTATCTAGAGTTGGATTTATTTATATGTATAATGTAGTAGTAAAAAAAATCACAAACTTGCATATAAACTTTTCTACCTCTTTTCCAGAGAGTATATGTGTATCCGACTCTCCTTCTGTAAAGCCACTTCCTGCATTAAAGGGACATCAAACCCATTTTATCCTTTTATAATTCAGATACAGCATGTGATTTTAAACAACTTAACAATTTACATTAATTATCTAATTTACTTAATTCTCTTGATATTCTTTGTTGAAAAGCATAACTAGGTAGGCTTAGAAGCAGCAATGCACTACTAGAAGCTAGCTGCTGATTGGTGACTACACATATGTCTCTTGTCATTGGTTCTTCCTGTAGTGCATAGCTGCTCCTTCAATAAAGGATACCAAGGGAATGAAGCAAATTTGATATTAGAAGTAAATTGGAACGTTGTTATCAGAATCACGAAAGAAAAATGTTTGGCTTTCATGCCTCTTTTTTAATGTTTTACTATCCTGTAGCTAAATAACGGGGAATATATTTTATAGGAGTGAATCAGGGGTCTGCATTAATTTGTATCTCTAAAGTCCCTAAGTGCAGAATACTAAGTAGCACATTTCTCTTCCCATGTGTTTTACTGCTATCTTCCTTAGCACAGCTTCTTCTCTCTCTTTCTTTCTCTCTTTTTTCTTTTCTCACATTCTTTTTCTATTTTCTTTTGCTTTTCTTGAAATTCAGTCCCCTATAGAGGAAAATAGATTTTTGGATACCAAAGTCCCTGCTATGCAATTGTGCATGCACAACAAAACTCATATATTTGTATTGCCATACGTATGCAAATAAAAATATTTTGCAATTTGGAGCTAAATATATCCAGAAATACTGCAAAAATGGATGTGCAGACAAATACTAAAGACCAAACTATGTTCGTATCAGACGAACAAATTTCCAGCAATTCAATGAAGGTGGAAAAACTCAAGGTTTATTGTGCAGATGTGGAAAATCACACAAGGACAAACAGAACACAGCAAAACATCCTACGTGTTTCGCGCCTGAGGGCACTTTGTCAGAGATTAGTGATACCCTTCAGGTGTCTTATAAATCATAAGGTTAACCCTCAATGTGCTAATTCAAATACTCGCAGAGAGAAATGCAACAAATAATAATAAATGAACATGTCAAAGTTGTGTCATTTCAATATTATTCAATAAATTTGTATATTTAGTGTTCAAATTTGAAAAGCTCTTTTAGGTAACGAGAAAAGATGCTAGATAATGTGCATGTTTCAATTAGCATAAACACACGTATAACTTGTGCACAATTAACATCTACATCGCGGTAGCAAATATAGGAATATATAAACCTAATACATGAGCTAAATAAGTAGTTCTCTATATATTATAATCAACATCTTTGTAAGTGAACTTTAAACAGTGACAAATAAATATATGTACAAAAATTGACAAAATAAAATAAACTGAAAGGAGACTCATACTAACGTAAATATGAGTCTGAGAAACATACAGGCACAAGGGCAATTATAAAATAACTTTGATAAATAAGAGAACATCTTCGTCACAGACTAAGCCTTATAGATCAAAATTGGAGATAATTAATTACATGCAATTGGAACCTAAAACTTGTATAATAACACCAATTCTTCAAAACAATCTTTACGGAAGCATTGCTGTAAATTGAAAAAACCTTTCTAGAAAACCAGATAAATACACACGTATTTCATAGAGACATACGTTCCTAATAAAAGACAACCTGTACCAAAAGTACACAAATTACATTTAGAGATCTGGGAACAATGTTCATGAAAAAATTAATAGAAACTTATTTCAAAGAAATATTTAAGAAAAATGTTTAAAAAATTATTTGAAAAAAATTGTTAGGGAAATTATTGGAAAAACTATTACTTGAGGCATACGTATAATATTAAATAAAAATATACATGATATTCATTTTAAGTTTGTTATGGTATCCAACCATAATGCTTAGTCTAGGGAATTGTACTGATTTAACAGAAAATATTTTTGTTGTGTAATTATACTGTGGTTACTCTGTAAAGGGACATGGTAGTACAAAAATAAATTGCTACAATTCTTTGTAGAATTTTATTATTGGATAAAGATCCCTTTGGTAAATATTGTTAAAGCCCTCAAAAGGAATTAACACATAATTAAAGTTTTGCTCTGGAGCTGCAATGTATTTCCTTCACAGGACACAGCAGGTGAGGCAATCAGAACTAATACCTTCATGCGTTTTACTAGACTCCAGCATTAGCTCCAGTATCCCATAACTGCTGCGTTATATTGGATTCCGTCATCTGCTCCAGTGTCCTACAACTGCTGTGTTATTCTGGATTCAAACTCTACTATCCTACCCAAATAAATGTACATAATTTAAGAACATACCAATGGCAGACCCAGAACACACAGAAACAATGCATCTTGTGGCAGTTTGGAGATTTATTTATTTTTCTTCCTGAATTTAAAGGAACAGTCTACTCCAGAAGTTTTATTGTTTAAAAAATATAGATAATCCCTTTATTACCAATTCCCCAGTTTTGCATAACCAACACTGTTATATTAATATACTTTTTACCTCTGTGATTACTTTGTAGCTATGCCTCTGCACACTGCCCCCTGATCTAAGTTCTTTGGACAGACTTGCATTTAAGCTAATCAGTGCTGACTTATAAATAACTCCATGGGAGTGAGCACAATGTTATCTACATGGTACACATGAACTAGTGCTGTCTAACCATGTAAAACTGTCAAAATGCACTAAGACAAGAGGTGGCCTTCAAGGGCTTAGAAATTAACATATGAGCCTACCTAGGTTTAGCTTTCAACAAAGAATACCACAAGAACAAATCAAATTTGATGATTAAAGTAAATTGGAAAGTAGTTTAATATTGCATGCCCTAAAGTTTGGAAGTTGGAAATTACCCCAAGACAAGATACACTCAGGTCGGATGCCGGCAGAAAAAATGTATTGTTCCAGAAAGCATTAATTTAATTTTGACTAGACTGTCCCTTTAAGCTCCTTCATCTGCAATTGACTCATCTATAGCAAATAGATTGTCAACCAGATGGGTTCAATCAGACTATCTTCGCAGGTCTAAATAGAGTACTTTACCACTACCTTTTGTTGAACATTAACTGTTGAAAGGCTGTAGACTTATGTTTGCCAAAACAGGCAATACGTTTCCCTTGTCTATTTTTAAAATCACTGTCACTTCCAATCACAGTATGCTTGCAGTAACCTCTAAATTTAAATACCAACTGTTATCTCTGGTAAATAGTTGACATAGAATAAAAATCAATCACAGATTATAGGAATAGAATGTAAAGTTCAAACCATTCATTTCTGAGCCTCATTTTATAACTATGGAACACAATGATGTTATCGGTTGAAATTTGGAATTGGTAACCTGAAAATGTGAAGTAAATCAGTTTATTACTATTATATATATATATTTGCAACAGAAAAAAATCTAATGATTATTACATATACTCTATTTTTGGTTAAAAAAAATTCTCACTAAAAATTAAAACCATGAAGGATTTCTTCCAAAAAAATGTTTTATCTTAGGACCACTCAATAAAATAGCATTGCATATTAACATGTAATAAAAATAATACAATGCAATAACACCTACTCTGAATTTCAAATAACAGTAGATATTTATCTGGCAAATTTATTTTTTCTCCCATTTTTAAGCTCCCTGTATCATGTGACAGACATCAGCCAATCACAAAGAAAAAATGGCAGGCACTACTCGGGGGTGAAATTCAAGCAGCAATTTATTAGTTTAAGCCATACATAAGAAAGAACAGGCTTAAAATAAACACCAGCAAAATACAAACAGGAGAGTAGACACAGAGGGACTGACTGCCTGACGCGTTTCGCGCCCCCCTAGTGGCGCTTAATCATAGGCTAAGTTAGTAACAGCAAGACACCCCTTATATACACACAAGGGAATTAACCCTGCCCCCACCAACAATAAATTTAAAACACACTTATGTATTCTATAATGCATTTAAAGCTGAGGCAATTGAATTATAAAAGAGAAACAAAATATACCACCCTGCAGTATTGTTATAAATCTAATGTTAGTGTGAATGCTAGAGTAATAGATAAAATACTCCAATCAACTCGCAATGGGACAAAAAGGCACAAGAGGATACAGAAAGATAAAAAGGGAACAAGGAAAAAAGGAAAAAAGGAAAATTAATAAACTAAAGGAAAAAATTAAAATTAAAAAATGAATGTCCAAAATTCTATCAACCTAATCAGAGGAACCAATACTCCTATATTAAATACATATGCTGAATAAACCAAAAAGTACTAATTAAATAAATAAATTATGCAAATGATCTTCCAATTCATAATAATAATAATAATAAATATATATATAGTACATAAATTAGGTTAAAAAAAGAAAACGTGAATCAATACATATGTGTAAATAGAGTATATAAGAAAATAGAACCTAAGTATCAATAAAGAAATTGATGTCACATTCCTTATTCATGCCATTGGGTATCCTAGTATGTAATTTTAGAATCCAATAGAGTTCTTTTCTATCTAGGATTTTGTTTTTGTTACCACCCCTAGGGGGGAGTGTAACTCTATCAATGACTTGTATTGACATGTCTGCAATGTGACTAAAATGATGATAATTAAAGTGATTTGCTACTGCAGAATCTACAAAATAATTTTTAACATCCGTAATATGTTCACCATGTCTTGTTCTTATCTCACGTGACGTTTTCCCTACGTATTGGCTTTTACACAGATTACAGGTAAGTAGATAGACCACGTAGGAGGTTCTACAATTAGCGTAAAAGTCTATTTGGTAAGTTTTATTGTCATGGGAAGAACTAAAACTATTACCTACTATTACATTCATGCAAGTCGTGCATTGTCTACCACCACATTTAAAATTACCCTTCTTTGAAAGCCAGCAAGTGGGATTTCGGTGGTTTTTTGTTGTGACCATACTGGGAGATAGAAATCTAGATAGAGTTTTAGGCTTTCTTGAGACAAATCGGCAGTTGTCAATCAGGGGTTTTAAAATTGGATCACCCATTAATAAATGGAGATGTTTTTTAAGTATATTAACTATGCTCATGTATTGTGGTGAATACTCAGTAGAGAATACCACAGAATCCCCTGACACATGTTTTTCAGGACCATGTCTCTTATTTAGCCTATAATTATTAGTTTTGACATGCTGTCTGCATATTTCTAGGTCATCGGGGTTGTATCCTCTGTTGATGAGTCTGTTTTTTAGCTCCAAGGATTGTTCATCATAGATATTATCAGACTTCGTATTCCTACGTAGTCTGATAAATTGACCCTTGGGAATAGCTTTAATTAAATGGGATGGATGTTGAGAGGCAGCATGCAGGATTGTGTTTCCAGCAGTGCTCTTCCTATATGTTTTTGTCATGATCATGTCCCCAGTGGTGTACAGTGTAAGATCAAGAAAATGTATCTCTTTAGTATTCATTTCGCCAGTAAATTTCAAACCCAATTCATTAGTGCTGAAATAAAGTAGCATACTATTTAAAAGATCTGGATCCCTATCACTGCGCACCACTAGGAGCAGGTCATCTATGTATCTGACGAAGAGCTCTATCCGTTCAGACCAGGGGTTGGTAGGGGAGTAAACATACATTAGCTCCCACCAGGCAACAAAAATATTGCCAAAAGCCGGGGCAAATTTTGCCCCCATGGCCGTCCCCCTTATCTGTAGATAGAACTCTCCGTCAAAAGAAAAAAAGTTGTGTGTTAATAGAAATCTCAAAACATCACCTATATACAGTCTAACTGTATTATCCAACTTGCCCTGTCGTTCCAAGAAAAAATCAACTGCCTTAATACCAAGGTGCTGAGGTATGCTGGTATAGAGGGACATAATGTCTGCAGTTATCCAGCATATGTATTTAATATAGGAGTATTGGTTCCTCTGATTAGGTTGATAGAACCTAATCAACCTCTGATTAGGTTGATAGAATTTTGGACATTAATTTTTTAATTTTAATTTTTTCCTTTAGTTTATTAATTTTCCTTTTTTCCTTTTTTCCTTGTTCCCTTTTTATCTTTCTGTATCCTCTTGTGCCTTTTTGTCCCATTGCGAGTTGATTGGAGTATTTTATCTATTACTCTAGCATTCACACTAACATTAGATTTATAACAATACTGCAGGGTGGTATATTTTGTTTCTCTTTTATAATTCAATTGCCTCAGCTTTAAATGCATTATAGAATACATAAGTGTGTTTTAAATTTATTGTTGGTGGGGGCAGGGTTAATTCCCTTGTGTGTATATAAGGGGTGTCTTGCTGTTACTAACTTAGCCTATGATTAAGCGCCACTAGGGGGCGCGAAACGCGTCAGGCAGTCAGTCCCTCTGTGTCTACTCTCCTGTTTGTATTTTGCTGGTGTTTATTTTAAGCCTGTTCTTTCTTATGTATGGCTTAAACTAATAAATTGCTGCTTGAATTTCACCCCCGAGTAGTGCCTGCCATTTTTTCTTTCTGCATTACATACCTTGGGTCTGATCCCCCTGGCTACGGCACTCCGGACTAGCTGATTCATCATTGGAGGACCCTGTGACCCTGTGGTCTACCCGTAGTTCCGGTTCCGGATTAGTGCAGCCGCACGCCGAACTCTCCTTCTAATCAGCCAATCACAGTCTAGTATACATATACAATGTGAAATTGTGCACATGCTCTGAAGGAGTTTGTTCCCCAGAAAGTGTGAATATAAAAAGACTGTGCAATATTTGATAATGGAAGTAAATTGGAAAGTGTCTTAAAACTGCATTCTCTGGGGCATATGTATCAAGCTCCGAGCAGTTATGAAGCAGCGGTCACAAAGACCGCTGCTCCATAACCTGTCCGCCTGCTCCGAGCAGTTATGAAGCAGCGGTCACAAAGACCGCTGCTCCATAACCTGTCTGCCTGCTCTGACCAGGTGGACAGACATCGCCGGAAATCAACCTGATCAAGTACGATCGGTTTGATTGACACCCCCCTGCTGGCGGCCGATTGGCCGCGAGTCTGCAGGGGGTGGCTCTTGTGAGCTGCTGGTGCAATGATGAATATGGCGAGCGTATTGCTCGCTGTATTCAGCGAGGTCTGGCGGACCTGATCCACAGTGTCGGATCAGGTCCGCCAGACCTTTATAAATATGGGCCTTTATCTCAATCTTAAAAGTTTATTTTGACTTGAGTGTCCCTTTAAGCATTTTAATCTAAATGGGATAGGTTTACGATATAGTTGTAATTAACATAAAATGTATTTCTCAGATATATTATTAGGGTAAATGCACATCTGCACAAAAAACCTTGAGTTTTTCTACCTTCATCGGATTGCTGGAAATTTCTTCATCTGATGAACATAGTTTAGTCTTTAGTATTTGTCTGCACATCCATTTTTGCAGTATTTCTGGATATATTTAGCTCCAAATTGCAAAATATTTTTATTTGCATACGTATGGCAATAAAAATATATGAGTTTTGTTGTGCATGCACAATTGCATAGTAGGGACTTCGGCATCCAAAAATCTATTTTCTTCTATAGGGGACTGAATTTCATGAAAAGTAAAAAAAAAAAAAAAAGATTGTGAGAAAAGAAAAAAAGAGAGAAAGAAAGAGCCTGTGCTAAGGAAGATAGCAGTAAAACACATGGGAAGAGAAATGTGCTACTTAGTATTCTGCACTTAGGAGCTTTAGAGATACAAATTAATGCAGACCCCTGAGTCACTCCTACAAAATATATTCCCCCTTATTTAGCTACAGGATAGTAAAACATTAAAAAAGAGGCATGAAACCCAAACATTTCTCTTTCATGATTCTTAAAGTGAAAGTAAATCCTAGCGTTTTACAAACGCTAGGATTTACTATTGAAACCAATAAAGGGCACTTTCATTCATGACGTATAAGATACTTAATGTAGAAAGCTCCTTTATTTGATTCAATCGATCGCCACTCTTAGCTCCTACAGCAGAGCACAGCTAAAAATATTTTTGGCTAAGAGGTGACGTTTTCACCTCTTAGCCAATAGCCATGTGGTAAATCCAGCTCCCGTGGGTGCCAAGCCGGATTTACCGCACAGCTATTGGCTAAGAGGTGAAAACGTCACCTCTTAGCCAAAAAAATTTTAAGCCGTGGGCTGCTGTAGCAGCTAAAAACGGTGATTGATTGAATCAAATAAAGGACCTTTCTACATGAAGTATCTTATACTTCATGAATGAAAGTGCCCTTTATTTGTTTCAATAGTAAATCCAAGCGTTTGTAAAACGCTAGGATTTACTTTCACTTTAAGAATCATGAAAGAAAAATGTTTGGGTTTCATGGTTAATGTTTTACTATCCTGAAGCTAAATAAGGGGGAATATATTTTTTCACTTTAAAGATCATGTAATTTTAAACAACTTTCCAATTTACTTCAAATATCAAATTTGCTTTATTCCCTTGGTATCCTTTATTGAAGGAGCAGCTATGCACTACAGGAATCACCAATGACAAGAGGCATATGTTTTCATTAAATGTAGTGCTTGAGGGAGACGCGGAGGCATGACATCATCACAACGAACGCTTGGTACGCTACACACAGAGAGAGACGGTGTTGTGGTGTGGAGGAGGCTAAGAGGCTTGCGGGCTAGGAGGCTCC